>NC_081429.1:37436156-37540049 GCF_949786415.1 Peromyscus eremicus | reverse complement strand
ACACAATAGCACAGGCGGTGGAAAGGCAAGAGTAGCCTGTGGTGGAGGGGTCCCTAAGAGCTAGAAGCCCCTGAGACGTGTATGCTAACATACACTCACCACAAACAGAAACCGGTATGAGCCGGGCGGCGGTGGTGCACACCTTTAATCCCAGCACTTGGGAGGCAGAGGCAGGCGGATCTCTGTGAGTTCAAGGCCAGCCTGGTCTACAGAGGACAGCCAGGGCGACACAGTGAAACCCTGTCTCAGAAAAAAAGAAAGAAAGGGAGGAGGAAGGGAGGAAGGAAGGGAGGGAGGGAGGGAGGGAGGGAGGGAGGGAGGGAGGGAGGGAGGGAGGGAGGCGGACCTGTATGAGCCAGTCCATGCTTTAGTCTGACCCCTCACCTGAATGTGGACACTGGCCTAAGCTCACCTTGTACAGGTGAGGAACACACAGACTGGCAGCTGAAGCCATTTGCCCCAAATCAACAACCATGAGATGCCAGATGGTGGTGGTAGGACTTGACCTTCAAGACCAAACTCTCAATTTGGTGCCATATAATGCCTAAGGTGTCAGATGAAGGGAGCATTAAGATGCAGTTCCTATCCTAACTCCTGCTATACACAGGCATGCACATGTGTGCACGCACGCACGTGCACGCGTGAGCGCGCGCGCGCGCACACACACACACACACACACACACACACACACACACACACACACGTGCAGGAAGAAGTGGCCCATCCTGGCAATGCCCAAACTCCAGATTCTCAGCTTGTTCTTCCACTTGGATGAGTTGATGCCACCTTAAGACGCCTGACTTTTACTCTAGTGGGCTGGAGGGTGGATGAGATAGTGAGCACCTCCTCCCAGTAGGTAGAATATGGCTTGGAATAACTGCTTGGAATATGGCTCCTCATGTCACCAATAAGATCAGATGGGGTGACAGGGTCCCCAAACTCTAGAAAATGTTCACCAAGCTCACCCCAAGGCCACCCAATCTGAATTCAGGCCAATCCTATTCCTATCAGAGGAAGTTGAAATTGAGGCCCAGAAAAGATGAAGGAGCTCTCTGGAGCCTTAATCCAGAACAGATTAAGGCCTCTGCACCCTAGTCTAAAGATGAGAAGGTGTTGGTCCCACCTGTAATGGAAACAGGAGCCTCAAACCCATGAGGGACAGTGCAGCTCACAGTCCCAGGGTGGATAAAGGATGTTGGGGCCCCAGGACCAGCACATTCCTGCCTTCTGCAAGAGGACCAGAATGCAGCTGGGCAGGGGAGGCAAGGGGACAGCAGCTGGAGTCCCTTGTCTGGGTGCTCCTGCCCAGGGACCCTGTGGGTGATTGCTTCTTGGAACATTGTGTTCAGGCTGTGAGTCTTGGCTGGAGTAGTCCCCCCTGGCACATCTCCAGATGCCTGTTTAATAATGTACAGCCAACCAGCCATTAACTGCACATTTGGAAAAAAAAAAAAAAAAAAGAAGTCAGTGGTTGTTTTTGTTGGTTTGTTTTTTAGGGTTGTTTTGTTTTGTATTTTTCCCCTTCTTCTGGGTAGTTAGTAGTGACTGTGAAAAAAAATACGTTTCCAGGGAAAGGCTGGCCTCCAGGGCCACTTCAGATCTCACCTGCCTCTGCCCTCCCCCATCCTGGCCCCCTGTGCCCAGGTGCCAAAGTACCCGCTCCACCTCCACAATGCTGGCGACACCCTGGCCTGCTCCCTGGAGACAGAACGTGGGAAGTTCTGGCAGGGCTAAGCCAGGACAGAAAAGCTGGACTCTGAGGGGGGCCCAGTGCTTCCGAGGAATTCCAGAACTGTCTGGTCAGACTTGAGAACAGAAGGTGGGAGTTGGCAGCCCCACCAGGTGTGAAGAGCTAGATCACCAAATTCTTGTGGCCTGGCCTGGGGAAAGGACCATGGATACTGGGGGCTCCTCCTTGGGTCCTTCTCCTGGGTACCAGCTCTGTTCTCTATTTGAGTTGTAACCCACAGTGGATCCAAGGCTGGAAGGAAGACAGTTAGAACGAGTGCCAATGCTCTGGGGGAAGCTGTGTGCTGTACAAGAAGGGACTAACTAGGCTGTGGTAACCTGGAGCCTAGGAGAAAACCTGCAAAGATTTCCCTACTTCCCCAAGCTAGCACGGTGCTGCTACCTGAAACCTGAGCAGGGCAGTGCAGCATGGTGACAGCATCCAGGAGCAGAGCCAGGTTCTTGTAGCCCTTCTCTGGTTCCTTACAATCCTCAGCCATCAGACCTCATGTCTTCTCTGGACCTTTGTTTCCTTGCTATAAGCAGACAGTCCCTTACCTTGGCAGAAATCCCAGGCAGGAAGTAAAAGCCAGGGGTCCAGAACCACAGTGGTGATGGAGATGATGGAGTGGTGATGGAGATGATGGAGTGGTGATGGAGGTGATGGAGTGGTGACGGAGATGGAAGTGATGGTGGAGATGAAGGTGATGATGGAGGTAGTGGAGGTGGCAGTTGAGATGGAAGTGGTTGGTGGAGATGAAGGTGATGGTAAAGGTGGTGGTGGGGATGGAGGTAATGGTTGAGATGGAAGTAGTAGTGGTAGAGATGGAGGTGATGGTAGAAATGGAGGTGGTGGTGGAGATGAAGGTGGTGGTGGAGATGGAAATGGAGGTGGTGGTGGTAGAAATGTAGATGGTGCTGGAGATGGAGGTAGTGTAGATAGAGGGGGTAGTAAAGATGGAAATGGAGATGGTAGTGGAGATGGAGGTGGTGTTGGTGATGGAGATGGAGGTGGTGGTGGAGATGGTGATGGAGATGGTGGTACAGATGAAGATGGAGATGGAGGTGGTGATGGTGATGGAGATGGAGGTGGAGATGGAGGTTGTGGAGATAGAGGGGGTAGTGAAGATGGAAATGGAGATGGTGGTGATGATGAAGGTGATGAAGGAGATGGAGGTGGCCGTAGTAGTGACAGAGATGGTGGTGATGGTGGTACTGTGGCATCATTCTGGAGTCTGAATGTGTTCCACACGTTACATTTTCTAGACTTTTCCCTGTCAGCCTATCAAGTACGAACTGTGACCATCACCATGACACCGATAAAGAAAGTGAACATGGGCAGGTGAACTCACTCACCAATGTCATCAACTGGTGAGTGACGGAGACAAACCTTTGAACAGGGTGACATCAGGGTTCTTTTGTTTTACTTGTGTTCTTTTTGAAACTGACTCTCAGGTAGCCTAGACTAGCCTTGAACTCACTATCTGGCTGAGGATGATCTTGGACTAATGATCCAGCATCTTATCACTAGGCCCTGTGGAGCCCCCAAGTGGCTGACACTCAGCCACAGCTACACACCATACACCTTTATATAGACAGATAGACAGACAGACAGACAGACACACACACACACACACACACACACACACTCATTGTGGCGTGCATGCAAGTGTAAGTACTCACATACTACATATGGCCCACACATTGAAACTCACACGTACTTGCACACAAAGGTGTGGTAAAAACGTGCTCACATACACATTCATGCTCACGCATAGGGGCCACAATGGCAGACATGCCCCCACAAGCACATGTGCACAATGACACGTACACAGGTTCCATGCACACGTGCAAACCTAGTCTCACATTCCACCACCTCTGCACACACACACTCACTGGCACACAAACATGCCTGAGAGTTTTATCCACAGTGGCGGGCCAGGCGCAAGCACCCACAGGCTGTCTGGGCAGGCAGAGTTGGACAGGTGTCCAACATGCCCCTAGGGGTTTATTCCTAAGCGAGAAGGCTGCCGGCTAATAATACCACAGTGCATTCCTGGCCGAGATAAGCAGCCCCAAGCATCCCCGGCACGTTCCAGCCTCCATGTCTCACCCCTGTGGATTCCACCCACCCGCAGCGCTGTCCTGGGGCAGCACAGGAGCTGGCGCCGGGAGACAGACGCCTTGGCAAGGACCTGCCACAAATCCTCTTGGCTTCTCCCTCATCAGGGTCCCTGGTGAGCCTGCCCAGGATCAGTTCCCCTCGAAGACACACATGCAGGAAAGCAGAGAAGAGACCTGCATTCGTGGTGAGGAGAGGGCTATGGGAAGCCATTCTGTCCCCTACCGTCTACTGATACCCTAGGATACTGCCCGGTGCCACGGCAGAGCCTGGGTGCAGGAAGACTATAGGAGCCACTCCCACGTGGGGTTACAATATTTGTGCCATGTCCTCCTCACCACAGCCTAATGCCACCATTGTAGCCATTTCTCTGGTGACAGTGAAGGAAGGGACCCAGACTTGCACCAGGCCTTCCAACTTCTCAGCCTGGTCTCCTCCACGACCTCAAATTTCGCTCCCTCCTAGCCACTCTTGGTGGACTGGACTGGAGAGGGGTAACACTCTTTCTGATGAAAAAAAAAAAAAAAAAAAGCAAAACCTGTTCGTTATAGGCCCAGGAATGCATGGGTTCAGCCACGCAGGCCCTTGGTGGAAAATAGCTAGTCAAATATTAGTCATTGAGGCATGTTTCGGGGGCCTCTGGAGATGCCTCAAGGTGAAAAGTGTCCCCGGAGTAGGGCATAGAAGGATATAACCTTAGCCCCCATCCTGTCTCACCTCACAAGCCCCAGAGTCACAGAGAGTCTGGAGGAAACTTGGGAGCTATGAAGATTGGGATTCCTCCATCCATGGGAACAAGAGAGAGGGGGGCCCAGACAAAGATCTGGGCCCTGTGTCTGGGCCCTGGGGAACGAGGCAGTTTAGGGGTGCCATGAACTACAGTGTCCCAAAAGGGACACACAGGAATGGGATAATAGAAGCACAGAGGTCAACAATAAGGAAAATGGCAAACACCTAAGGATGGCAAAGGGACCAGCCAGACCTGAGGGAAGGAGAAATGGAGAGAACAGAGCCTTGGTTCTGTGGAGGGACATCTGTGGGTCTCTGTGACCCTCGGGCAGTCTCTGTAGTCTCCCCGCCGCCGGCCCCCCCCCCCCCCCGTTCTCAGGCTGGTCTTCTAAAAACTGTGCATCTGTGCGTACGTGAACGCATGTGCACACACACACACACACACACACACACACACACACATCAAAATATCGAGTATCCCTCCTGGTAACAGAGTTGAATCTAGAGATGCTCCGATACTTCTCAGGTAAGTGCAGCATGACCAGAGAAGGGTCATACTTCACCAAAACTGCTCAGGATCCTGGGGGTGGGATGAGGACCTGAGTATGCTCACATCCTCAGTTTCAAAAAAAAAAAAAAAATCATTCTGGCTAGCAGTATGAAAAAGTGATGTGTCCTGAGGATGGGAGCAGGCTGGCGATCCCCTGGAGGGTGACTTTTCCAGCTTCAAGGACACCCATGGGGTGTAAGGGAGGTCAGACAACCTCCCAAGCATGAGGGGGGGCAGCCAGGCTGGAGGAGCAGGGTCGGGACTGGCAGGGAACTTACTTACAGGGGCAGGGGAGCAGGCCACCGTGGAAGCACAGCTCAAGGTGGGCTTCCCACACCATCCCCTTCTTGATCAGTCTCATAGCAGCTAGCTGTGCTCCCCAGAGCTGACTGACCCACAGCCAGCCCCTCCACTACTGCCCACTGGCCACGCTCTGAGCAAGCCAGCATCCTTACATGGACATCTCAAGGACCGATGCTCACTGGATGAGCATCCACAGCGGCACAAGCTCCCCCTCCCTGCAGACTCTCCCCAAAGTGCCGCTCTCCTCCCCCCCCCCACATTCATACTCCTCAAGACAAGCACAGCCAAGGTCAGCTAGGGAGGCTGGGGACAAGAAGGGGCCAGACATGGACTCCTGATTTCACCATGTGAGAGTATGCAAGGGAGGGGTGGGTAGAGGAAGGCTGGGAAGACAACTAGGAATCAGGCACCCATGGGAGAAAGTGATCACACGTCCGTCAATTGATTGGCAAGTAGTTAAGAGACAATAACAGAGTTCCCCATCACGGTAGACCTAGGCTCCAACAAGCATCCTTTCCAAGTCCTTCTGCCTGACCCAGAGCAAATGAGCAAGACAAGACGCTTTTAAGATAATCAGTGAAAATTGAACACAGACCGGGTAGAAGCTGATCTCAAGAAAGTATTACTAACGATGTTAACTGGGCTAATGGTATTACTGCAATGTTAAAATAAAAGGCCCTTATCTGTTAACAACACACACTGCAGTATTAAAGATGATATCATGTCTGGGGCTTGCTTTTAAAAAAAAAAAAAAAAACACTCCAGCAAAAAGTAAACAAATAAAAGTGGGGAGGAGAGAGTTTGGGAAGAGAAGAAATAAAAACAGCATCAAATCAATGGTTGTTGAAGCAGAGAGATCAGAGGCCATTGTAAGAGTCTTGCTACATCTGTGTATGTTTTTAATCGCTTACTTAAAAAAAAAAAAAGGAATTGAAGGCTGGGGATGCATATTAGCTCATAGAGCGTTTGCCTACCATGCATGGACCCCTGGGTTCGATCCCCAGCACTGTACAAACTGGCCATAATCCCAGCACTCTGGAAGTGGAGGCAGGAAGACCAAGGATGCAAGGTACTTGAGATCCTGTTTCAAACCCAACAACAACAATAAATAAATAAATAAAAGAATTCAGGAGTGATGGTGCACGCCCGCAGTACTCGGGAGGCAGAGGCAGTGGGATCTTTGTGAGTTCGAGGCCATCCTGATCTACAGAGCAAGTTCCAGGACAGTCAGAGCTATAACACAGAGAAACCAAACCTTGTGTCAAAAACACAAATTTAATTAATTAATTAATAATTAAAAAAGAATTCACACACACACAGAAAACAGAGAAGTCCACTGGGTCCCATGCTGAATCTCAGGAACAGAGGACATTAAAGAGAAACATGAATCAACAATTTAATTTGATGTTATGTATTTAGAAAGAAAATGCATTGCTAGGTGTGATGGCACACACCTCTAGTCCCAGCACTCTGGAGGCTGGGACAGGAAGATCAAAGGTTCAAGGCCAGACCCCTGTCTTAAAACACAAGATAATAATCAGACACACACACACACACACACACACACACACACATACACACACACACAAACATACACACACAAACACAAACACACAAATGTAATTGTTGATCAAGTCCACGAATCCAATCCCTCAGAATGAGTGGAAAATTGAAAAACCGTTTACAACACACAGCACTGATAGCAGTGTGGAACAGTCACAGTTCTATGGAGAAAGAGATATGCCTGGCTATAGCTGAGACACCCACAAACTCCCTTGAGTTCCCCATGTGAGACACAGTCAGGCGGCTCCTTCTACCTCTAAGTCCTCATCTGCACCCCAAACATGCAGGCACATGGCTTTCCCAGGGCTATGGGTCATACAGGGGGGACCAGTGTGTGGGCAGCTACATGGAAAATAAGGAGGTAACTATAATCCCCACCGCCATTTATCCAGAGAGGCTCCATCCCAACTCTTGATCCATCATCTCTAGTCCCCAAACCTCTCTTGAAGAAAGATGCCTTGTAGCCATTTCTGTAGTGGAGGGAGGTCCCAGGGCCTGGGCAGCACAGCTAGAATCTGAACTTGTCTCTCCAATGTTTAAGGAACCTTGCAAGCAAAAGCCAGGAACGAGTGTAGCAAGAGCCAGAGCAGGACTAAAGCTTCAGAAAGATAAGATGGAAGGAGGCGCCAGAAGAGGGAGAGAAAGACAGAAGGACTGGACCATACAGGCTGGAGAATCGAGAGGGGAAAGTCAGTAGAAAGCAGAGGGGAGAGGCTGGATCAGGAGAAGTGGAAGTTAGGAAGCCTGTGCTCAGAGCCAGAAACACACCAACTCAGCGTTGAGAACTGGTTTCTGGAAATGCTAGCTGTTATTGGGATGTGCCCAGTTAGCACAGAGGAGAAACTGGTATCCTAAGTCTCATGGAGGAATGTTGGTAAAGGGTCTTTTTATTGCACTCCAAGGCACCAGCTATGTCCTGGAAAAGGCCTCCTGCCTCTTGCTTAGGTTCCTAACCTCATCCTTATAACTAGGGTGGGATCAAAAGGGTATCCCACGGCTCTCAGCCCTGGGAGAGCTCACCCATCTCTCCTGACATCCAATGCCCAAGGGACACCAGGCTAGACGAGTCTTGCCTCCCGTCTTAGCATCTTCTCTCAGGACCATGGTCCTGAGTCTGGGTTGACACAGGCTGGAGTAAAGCCAAGGTATGCAACATCAGCATCACTGAGGTCCGTCACCACCCACTCCTTGTCTCTGTGACACTGGACTAGCAACTTTACTTCTCTGAGCTTCAGGTGCCCCTTCCTCCTGGCTCTATCGTTCTGGTTCATGATAAAACTGGAAATAATTTTATATATATATAAACTTTCTCATGGGATTATTTTGAGAATTTGTTGACACGATCTATAGAAAGTGGTTAATATGAAACTTGGTGCCTGGGTGCTTAATAAATAGTAAGTATTTCTATTATTGCTACGATTAGTATTCTGATCTAGGCCATCTGAGACCTGCCCTTGTGCTCTCCAGCACTCAGGCCTCTGCAGAGACTGGCCGAGAGGACCCAGCAGGGTGGACAGCAGCCTCAGACTGGACCAAGGAGGCAGCTAGATGCTCTGAGGGTGGCGGGTGACCCTGGCCTCCTCAGCTCCAGGAATGTGAGGCGGCTGGCGGAGGGGTGGGGGGACATGCCTGGACGCTGAGGTCAGGCAGTGTGTGTTTTTATCATCCTCGTCATCCTCACATGTGAGCCAGGGAGGAGGGGGGAGGGGACAGGAGAAGCAGCTGCAGGGAGCACTGTGTATGGCCACTCTGTCCAGCCCCCATCCATCCCTGCACCCCACACCAGGGTCGAAGGGCCCACCAGCCCTCTTTGGCCTCCCCAGTTAGGAGGTCGAATTTTCACACAGGGCCTCGCCAGGAGCAGAGCATGAACCATTTACACACACACACACACACACACACACACACACACACACACACACACCATGCACCATT
This sequence comes from Peromyscus eremicus, assembly GCF_949786415.1. Lineage (NCBI taxonomy): Eukaryota > Metazoa > Chordata > Mammalia > Rodentia > Cricetidae > Peromyscus > Peromyscus eremicus. The sequence goes on along the minus strand of NC_081429.1, from coordinate 37,531,119 downwards.
CGCCAGGCTCTTCACAGCAGCCCAGTGCAACAGGCAAGATTTCTATTGTTCCTGTCTCACAGATAAGAAAAATGAAGCTGGTACAGTCCAGCCCGCTTCCCAGAGATGCTCCCAGACAGGAGTCCCATCTCCCAGTCACCACCGCTCAGTCTAGGCTCTCGGAGGGACAGAGGAGTGGACACGAAAACCACATGCTCTTGTGAGCAGAGCAAGCCTCCCATGCCGCTTTATCCAAGGGCAGTACCAGCCAGCAAGGACTCCAGGACTCTCCATTCGGCCCATCACTGCCCCTAAGACACACATATCACCAGTGCAGGATGGCCCAACCCTCCCTCGGTCACCACCCGCAACACTCTGGAGATGTCACTGAAGAGGTCCCCATAGTGCCTTCCATGCTGGGTCCCCTCAGGCTTCTCCCATAGGAAGGTCTGCCTCAGATCCTCTGTGAAGATCAAGAAAACCTCCGGGTTACTCTGTGGGACCATGTCTGCTGTCGGCCCGCTTCTGCAACTCCAACCACTCAGAGCCTCAGTTCCCTCTTACATGAAGAAGGACCACTGATACACAGCAGTGAGATGCTGTTATTATCTGACCTCCCGACAAGCTCATGTTTTGATGCTTGCTCCCAGCTGGTGGGGTTGTTTTGGGAGGCCATATTCTTGTTTGTTTGTTTTTGTTTTTCGAGACAGGGTTTCTCTGTGTAGCTTTGCACCTTTCCTGAAACTCACTCTGTAGCCCAGACTGGGCTCGAACTCACAGAGATCCGCCTGGCTCTGCCTCCCGAGTGCTGGGATTAAAGGCGTGCGCCACCACCGCCCAGCTGGGAGGCCATATTCTTAAGCAGGTGAAGGCAGGGTGGGAGAGTATGTCGTCACGAGGGGTGTGGTTTTTAAGGCTAAACCTGTTTCTGCCTTTTCCTCTGCTGCTTTGTCTGGTACGATGTGAAGAGCTCCCGCCACACAGTACTGCTGCCATCGACCGATCAGTTCCACCATCCCTGTCACAACGGACTGAAACCCTCTAAAACCGTGAACCAAGATCAAGCGTTCTCGCTTTGTGTTGCTTCTCTCAGGTACTGCGGTCGCAGCAACATGAAAGCAACCAATACAGAAACCAAAGTCCTGTGGGTGAGGGGTGAGTAGATAAACTTAGAGTTCTTCCCTTACACAGAGTCTCGGTCTCCCAAGTTCCCGTAGTACCTTTCCAGCCAATGGGAAAATCAGGCCCTGGAGAACTGTAGGGAGCTCTGCCCAGTTAGCAGGGCAAGTGGCTCTCCCACTGGTTCACATCCCAGAATGTCCCTCTGCATCTCTAGGTCATACCCACTGCCACCTCAGGACCTTCCTCACACCTGCGCGCACGTACATGCACTCACCTGCCACATCACCGAAATTCCTGCTTGAGGTCTGTGGTTAACCACCTTGGTCTCTCTGCTTCCCAAACTGATCAGACCAAAAAGAGGAACCAATAGACTACCTCAGCCCTCCTAGGAAGGAAGGGCATTCTAGCCGGGTCCCCAGAAAGAATGACAATCACTCCATCTTGGGGATGTCCCTTCCCAAAGCGGGAAGTAGCTGAAGATTGCATCTTTTGGGAGGAACACTCTCATTTACCTTCAAACATGGCCCCAGAAAATCCTGCTGACTCCACACATGCCTCAAATCAGCAGGACCTCTCCCATTCTAGGAATGAAAGGAAGGACCGGCCATGCTCAGATCCCATCTGGAAGCTAAGGTAGACTGGACCTGAATTCCATATTTCCTTTCCAAGTTGGCCCTGTACCTTGATCCCTCCCACTCTCGGTGACACAAAGCTCTGGGCTTCCTTTAGAGTATGGGTGGGTAGGTATGATGACAAGTCCTACATCAACCGGGCAGGCTATGTTACCAGGGAGGGAATCAAACACAATCTATGTGGTGCACTATAAAGGCACATTATAGATATGAATGCCCCCTACCATCAGCGACCTTATAAGAAGGAAAAGACCTTCAATCACGTGGCTGGGCCTCCTCCAGTCTGTTGAAGGATTCAGGAGTGAATGCTGAGATGTTCTGGGGAATAAGAGGCTCTGCTTCCAGAACAGACCTCAGCAGCCCCGTCTGAGTTTGCAGCCCATTGGCTGGTCATAAATGCTCTACACTTGCCAGCCTGTAGTCCAGGGAAGCCTGTACCTTAAAATACGTTCCTCAACAGATAGGGCACATGCATCTTTCTTGGGTGTCCTGACTCCATAAGCAGCCAAGCACTGAGAAGCCTACCCCCTCAGGGGGGTTCCCATACCACAGGAAAAGCATGCAACTCCAGACTATAGGCTACAGAGTGAAGACCATATGGACACAAACAGGTGACCAAGTTTAGAAACAGCCAGGGGATAAGAGGCAGTTATTTACAATTAGCCGGTGTGGACATGATTAGGTAGACAATCAAACCAAGTAAGTCAAGCTGAAGCTGTGAACAATACAGATGGAGGAGCTGCCCTAGACTAGGGAGATTAAGGAGTCATGAGGCCTTGTAGCATTGTGGATTCTCTGACTGGATCCCAGCGTAGCCATGAGAATGCTGGCTGAATCCCACTCAGCTGTCTATTTACTGGTAGGATCAGATCAATGGAACCTCTCTGTTTTGACAACTGTAGTGTGCTTGGGTATGATTTAACATGGCATAGTGAAAAGTGTAGGGAAATTCTGAAACACCTTCCCAAATTCTCTGTAAATCTGAAATCACCTGAACAATTTAAAGTTAAAAAGTAAGGGGGAGGGCAGGGAAGTGGCTCAGTCCGTAAGGTGCTTGTTACGCCAGCACAAGGATCTCAGTTCAATCCCCAGAGCCCACGTAAAAATGCCCCTACTAATAGCACGCACTTGTAATCCCAGCCTGGGGAGGCAGAGACAGAAGGATCTCTAGGACAAGCTGGCCAGCCGGTCTCACCTAAGCTCCAGGCCATCGAGCTCCTGTCTCACAAGGATGGTGTTCATGAAGGTGACACCTGAGATTGTTCTGTGGCCACTACATACACATGCACACACCCATGAATATGCATGCATGCATGAGTGAAGGTGTGTATGCATGCATGCACGCATGCACACACACACACACACACACACACACATTTTTAAAAAGAACCTTTGGAAAGAACTCAGCTCAATAAGTGTCCCCCAGAAGTCCCAAAGCACCCCAACAGAGAGAGCAGATGATACATGCTGCCCAGGGAGTATAGCAAGCACATCTAGCTTGGAGATGAGGTAACACAGGTATTTCTGCTCTGGGATCCTCAGACGGACCAAATCAGCATCCTGTGAACAGTCACTAATCACTGACTATGGTACACCACGCATCACCGAATACGCCCCGTACCTCGATGACTTCATCCGCACCCAGACCCTTGCCAGCCAGCATGGACCTACAAGCCCAGTCCATCAGTGAGAACCAAATCACTGCACTCCTTTGTCAGGAAATAAGCCAGCTTTGACTCTCAGCCCCCACATTCTCAAACAAGAGACCGGTCGCCTCCAAACCAACCTTTGTCACAGCTGCTGGGAGCTTACCACCTCATAAGACAGCCCAGTGCTGTCTTATATGTATTAACTCATTAGACTCTCATTATACCATGCAAGGGAAGACCTTCCAAGATCTAGAATTCAAATCACAAAGAGGCCCCATATCCCAGCCTATCAAACCAGACTTGGGGTCAATATGGACTCTACCAAGGCTCTCCTCAATCCTGCATTCAAATCCGGGAACCTCATACTATCCTCACTGGCCATGAGAGCACACTGGTAACTTCCCAGCCCACTCACTTCCTCCTCTGCCCCAGTGGGCACACTCATGTCCATTACCAAGCAGTCCTGAGGATTGGATTCCGCGGATCCCATGGACTCAAGGACACAGGATCTCTGCAAATGTGCCTGGTGGTGGAATCCAAGCCGTGTGAGTTTCCATGGACAGGAAGAGGCTCTTGGCTGCTCCGCCCACCCTTCATGACCCAAGAGTGACCTGCCCCCTGCCGTGCCTCACAGAACCTGGCTTGAACCCAGCCACCTCAGGGCACCCTCGCTTGGGTGCCCCGGGCCAGTGCCAATGGGAACAGGTCAGGGCGTTAATCTGTGACTGGTTCTGTGCCCAAGGCATACACACCCCTCTCCTCCTAATGGCCCCCCACGAACATCCACCCACCTGCCCACTGCAACAAACAACTAGCCAAGTCGTACATCAGCCAGACACCAGCACCCCCTGGGAGTCCTCAGCAGGATAGAACAAAAAAGAAGACCAACCAGGGAGGAAGCCAGCCAGTCAGCAGGTGGCTATAGGTATGTGGGATGTCCTTCTGTGGAGCTACCCTCATCTGCCACTGTGGATCTCCTGGGGCCTTGACCCCTGTGTTATTATGGAAACACTTTGTGCACTATAATCCGAGGACGTCAGACTATTAGATGACGTCACTGGTTGAGCCAGAGCCTCTATCATATACCAGGATTGCCCCTACAGAGTGTCTAAACCTCACATCAGCCTTGCAAGTCAGCCTGACAGCAAGATCAGTGTCTCCATGTGCTGTGTGGACTGCTAGGAATTGAACCTGGAGCCTTCTGAGGGCCAAGTAAGCACCTACTTTAACACTAAGATACATCCCACCTCTTTTTCTCTTTTTTCTTTCCCTCCCTCCCTCCCTCCCTCTCTCTCTCTCTCTCTCTCTCTCTCTCTCTCTCTCTCTCTCTCCCCTTTTCTTTCTTTTTTTTTTTTTTTTTTGACCAGATGTGCACTACCACCACCTGGCTTCTTTTCTTTTTCTTTTTGAGAAAGTCTCAATAAGTTGCCCAGGTTGAACTCACCCTGTAGGCAAGGCTGGTTTGAACTTTCAGTACCCTGCCTCAGCCTTTTGACTAGCCGTGGTTATGTGATTACAGGTCTGACCCACCAGGCCCCTGGTTCGTTCTCTCTCTCTCTCTCTCTCTCTCTCTCTCTCTCTCTCTCTGTGTGTGTGTGTGTGTGTGTGTGTGTGTGTGCGCACACGCACAAACACATGCATGCACACATGGCAGACAGAGGACAACTTGCAAGAGTCAGCTCTCTCCTACTATGTGGCTCCTAACAGTAAGTGCCTTTACCTGCTGGGCCATGTCACCATTCCTTTGTGACCATTTTTACACCAATAAGGAAACCAGATTTCAGAGGGTTGAGTATGCGCCAACAGAACACAGCTCATGTAAACAGAAGAGTCAGGATTCATCAGTGTCTAAGGCCAGGAGCTCCAGACTCGAAGGCCACCTCTCCTGCTACTGGGCCTGGGGAAGGGATTAGGTCAGTGAGTTAAACCAAACCTTGGCCTCTAAGCAAAGCCTGCAGGGAGCCCACTGGGTCTCAGGTTGTATCTCCAGGCCATGGAGCACAGACCACTTCTCTTAGCCCAGTGGTGCTCCAGTGATGCCCCAGTGGGCAGGGCACTGTGAGTGCTGCCTGCCAACTTGTCATGCCGGGGAATGGAAGCCCACCAAAAGCCTCTATCTTACTCAGTCTCAACTGGCTCTGCGGGTACCAAGCCATCGGCCAGGGCCACAATGTGGGACGCTCATTGCTATCGGGGATCCAGGATCAGAGTCACTGGAGGTGGGAGGTAGTAATACGGACCCCTCCCCCAGAGGAGGCTGGCCAGGGGCTGCTGAGGCTCACTGGAGGGGATCCCTGGGCCGTAACTTTTCCCTTAGTAATGGGGTCTAGCCACAGACAGAACAGCCTGCGCATACAGTAGAGAGGTCCCCTGAACAGTGAAAGCCACTAAGCTCTGGAGCTAAACACCTGGACCTGCACTGGCAGCGTTCTCCCTTCCTGCCAGCTGTGGGGCTGGTGCAGCAATTTCACCTCAACACTTTCGTCTGAGAGCCTGGCCACACACCCGCTTTGTGTGTGGTGCTTCCAGAAGTAGGTGAACTACTGTGCAAGGGTACCCAATAGTGCAAGGGTACCCAACAGTGCAAGGGTACCCAACAGTGCAAGGGTACCCAACAGTGCAAGGGTACCCAATAGTGCAAGAGTACCCAATAGTGCAAGGGTGCCCAATAGCCGGCATTACAGCTATGTGGGAAATCCTGTAAAGGAAAGTGGGTGGCTTTAAATGATGGAAGAAATCGATAAATCTGTAGCCAGGATGACCAAGAAAAAAAAAAACTCAAATGGCCAGAATCAAAAATAAGAGAGGTAACATCTCTCCATGTGACCCCACAAAAATAAAAAATAAAATAAAATTTTAAATGATGAATAACACTACAAACAATTGTATGTCAACAAAACTAGGTAGCTACAATGAAATGGATACATTTCCTAGAAAGACACAAACTAGCAAATCTGACTAGTAAAAGAAATAGAAAAGTTAAATAGTCCCTACAACATATAGATTGAATTAGCAATAAACATTTTACCCACAAAGAAAAATCCAGACCCAGATGGCATCACAGATGAATTCTACCAAAAATTTAAAGAATAATCTGTTTCAACTGTCTACAAACACTTCCAAAAAGAAAAGAGAAGCCAGGCACAGTGGCACACATCTGTAATCCCAGCTACTTGGAAGGCTGAGATGGTAGGTGGTGGGTGGGTGGGTGGGTGGGTGAAGTTGCCTTGAGTTCTGGGATAGCCTGGGCAACACAGTGGAACCCTGTCTCAAAATCATAACAAAACCGAAAAATATAAAAAGCAGCTATGGAATGTGGAGACAGCAACTCCTTCACTTCATTGTTACTCCATCAGACAAAGACACTGTAAAACAAAAATTAAACTCTACTCCTCTCACTCACAAATACAGGTGCAAAATCCTCACCCAAACACCGGCAGATCTCATCCAACGACAAATAAGAAGAGTTATATACCATTCCAAATGAGATTTATCTCAGGAAGACAAGGCTGTTCCAGAATTTGAAAATCAATACTTGAAATACTTATCAATAGGCTTTAAAAAGGGCAAGGCTGTCTTCCTCCATTGCTTTCTCAGCTTAAGTTTTTAAGACAGAGTTACGTACTGAACTTGAGCCTGGAACCTGCTGATTGGCTAGACCAGCTGACCCGGGAGCCGTAGGGATCCACCCATCTCTGCCTCCCCAGCGCTGGTTAGAGACACACACACCGCCATGCCCGGTCCGGGCCCCCATGTTTGTGCTGCAAGTACATCACTGGCTGAGCTATCTTCCCAGCCTCCTGGTTTGGTTTTCTGAGAACTTCCAATCCTCCTGCCTCCGCCTCCTAGATGCTAGGAGGGCTCAAGAGGTTTGACAGGTGTATGTATGTGCACCTGGATAGCCGAACAGTTCTGCTCGCTCAAGCACTCTCCACACTGTCTGCCGGCCCTCTTCCCCAGCCTCCTGCTCCCAGTACCTACTGAGATAGTCCTTGGCAATGGAATTCTGCCCATCTATACAAAACGGATCGTCCGGTGTGCACCCTTCCTGGGTTTGTTTCCTTTCACCCAGCACCATGTCTCTGGGTCTCCTCCTGTGTGCAAGACTAGCCCATGTCTTTGTTTGGTTTTGGTTTTGTTTGTTTTGAAATAGGGCATCATGTAGACTGGCCTCAAACTCACTATGTAAATGAAGGTATGCTTGAACTTCCGATCCTCCTGCCTCCACCTCCACAGTGCTGAGCTCACAGGCCACGCACCCCTATACCTGGTTTATGAGGTGCAGTGGGTAGAACCCAGGGCTTCCTTCACCTTAGGCAAGCACTCTCCCAACTGAGCGGCATCTCCAGCCCAAGTCCACGACTTTTTAAGGCCCAGGAATGTGACTCTGAAGACCACATCGCCATGTGTTCACCCATTCACCTGATGCAAACTATTTTTCCAGTTGAGGTCTCTCGGGATTTTAGTACCTGTACACTCATCATCACGCGGAAATGCTCTTATTTCCATCCGGCAAACACCTCAGAGTGAAACTGCTAAGAGCCACAACAAGCTTGGCTAGAAACAGCCCCTGCCACAGTTGGCCACATTTTAAGAATCCCGGTGCCCACACGCACCATGCAGAGCATGACTCAGTTGTCTGTGTGAAAGTGCCCAGGTGACTCCAACACCCATACAAGATCTCAAGCCATGGCTGTGTTCATTAGTTGTCACAAGGTGGCAAACAGCCAAAGCCACAGTACAGGGGCACAGACAATGACCTTGCTCTTCCGTGATGTCAAAGAGAGAGGGGGGTGGGGAGACAGCACTTGTCCAAATGTCTCGTCTTGACCTCATTGCCTCAGCAAGCTGTGCTGGGCTCTCAGATTCCCCCCACCTTTCATGAGATACGAGACAGTAGGAGGATAAACTGAAGTGAATCAGGATTCCTAACTTTTTGAGCACTATATTTTGAACTTGGCACTCTAGTGGGGTTACCATTCTCAGTATTCCTAAGACCTCCAGTCTGTAAGCACCATTATAGTCATTATGTTACAGATGAAGGGATGGGGTCAGAAAAGTTCAGCGACTTGCCAAAGGTCACACAGTGAGTATTACTGATACAGGATTGGAACTCAGTAGTCTGCCTCCAAGGCCAAAGAGCTTCAACACTCAACCAGACTCGGAGCGTCTGACTGATCCTGGGGCCACAAGCCCCTTCCCACTCAGCTATTCTTGGCGGCTGGAGAACAGCTTCCTCCAATCCAACTACACAGAAGGCTGTGAGTATGTTCATGACGGCCTAGCATCGAAGGGGATATTACCTACAGTGAAAGGTGGGTTTCCTTACAGGATTACCTTTTCCTTGGGAGCTTAAAGGTGAACTGGAGCCCTTTGGATACCAGGGAGGAGACTAAGTCGTGGGTGTGGTCTTCTCCCCTCCTGGGCCTGGCCTGAGCACAAAGAGAACTTCAGGGAAGCAAGCAGGTGAGAAATCTCAGTCCCCTGGTGCTGACACACCCAGGCTCCTGCTCCTTTTATGTAACTCCTATCTGACCTGCAGGGGACCAAGAGTATTTTGCTGGGAGGAGCCATGACCTGATCGGGTCAAAATAGGACAACAGGGCTCTGGTCACAAGTCCATCTGGGGATGGGGGATCCTGGGTCCAATAGTCTGTAACTCCCTACACTACCTCTGTAACTCCAAAAGCGTTCTAAAATTATACTTAAAGTAACAACATGTAAATACAATGGAGACTGTAATATGAGAAAGCAGGGGGCAGAAAGAACAGCAGAGAGGACATCGGAAAAAGTGAGATGCAGGACTGGACAGATAGCTCAGTGGTTAAGAACTCTGGCTGCTTTTCTACAGGACCCGGGTTCAAGTCCCATGGTGGCTCACAACCGGCTCTAACTCCCTCTTCTGGCCTCCTCAGGCACCCGGCAGGCAAGTAGTGCACAGACATATGTGTAAGCAAAACATTACACACATAAAATAAAATTAAGTTTTAAAAAAGCGTGGGAAGCAAATGCCAACCATTCATTTAAAATACTCAATGGCAGAGGAAAAAAAAAAAACAGGGTGCAGGTAAGGACCCCAAGGGTGGGGGGCTATGGGAGAATTAGCCTCTACAAGAACTGGAGAAGGGGTTTGCCGGAACCATATTGAGAGTCCAGTCCCTTCTCTCCCACACCCTTGTTCCTCTCGCTTGCCTCCACCCTCTCACCTGGTCAAGCCCAGTACAAGCCACTGTGCAGAGATGCAGGAGCCCTCCCGGCCACCCTTGCTAGGTTTCAATGGTGAACAATGTAAAATGACTGTAAGCCCCACCCACCACCCAGCCCGGGGCATGAATGGGAGTATCTTGCATGTTGGGAAGTCCTGTGCAGATGCAGATAAGGAAACGTGATAGTGTAACATCAGAGATGCACCCTGCACTCCCTGAATCGCTCAGCCTGGCCCTTTCTCCGGGCAGCTGCGGCCAGCTCCTGGTATAGTTTGAAAATCAGTATCCCCCATGGGCTCATTATCTATTCTGCATCCCCAGCTTAGAGAGCGGTTCTGAAGGCTGAGGAGCCTTTAGGAGGTGGAGCCTGAGCCATGGGAGCAGGTCACTGCAGGGGGCTCTGAAGGTGATGCCCACCTGCAGGCTTCTCCTCCCCACCATGAGAAGTCACTACTTCATGCACCCACTGCCATGCCCTTACCACCAAGGTTGGAAAATGAAACCTCTCAGAAACCGTGAGACAAAATGAACCTCCCTCCCTTAAACAGCTCCCAGGAGGTGTTTTGTCAAAGCGACAGAAGTAACTAGCGTGGCCTCAGCACGGCCTTAGCATGGCTCCACTGTGAAGATTCCGTGGATTCCTCCTACTGGCACACAAGCCCATGCAGGACCCTCCACCTCACAGGGCTGCCCCGTGTCCCAGAGGATAGTTAGTGCACACAGAAGGCTGTGTGAGACTTCCAAGGCTGGGATGGAAAAGGCCTAGTGTTTCTGTCTCCACCCTCTTGGATCATTCCCAGGAAGCCAGGACCACCTAAGGATGCTCAAGTGCCCTTAGCAGGAGACCACAAAGCTGGAGAGGCCTTTACCAACAGCCCACCCCACTGGCAGCCCCAAAAGGGAACCCCAGAGAGAGAACCCTCAAACCCCACCAGGCCTTCAGAGGATTGCTGCTAAGCCTGGGGGTCCACTTTATAAGCTAAGACAGGAGGATGATAAGTTTAAGGCCAGCCTGGGCGACAGCAGAGTTCAAGGTCTGCTGTAGTGAGACCCTACCTCAAAGAAAAGCAACAAGAGGGATGCATGCTTGCTTAGCATGGTTGAGCTCCTGAGTTCAGTCTCTAATATTTGTGAGTAGCAGTGGTGGAGAGAATGCTGGGTGCCATGCTTTGCCTGGCCAGAACCGGCCAGCCAAGCCCTTTTCCAACTCCCGACTCTCAGAGACAGTGAGCAACACAAAGGGTTGTTGTTGCTTTGATCTTCTAAATGTAGGGAGTTGTGTTATGTTATATTGCTGCATATCCACACCCCAGCCCCATCCAAGCATGGCCCATACTACAGGAACGTTCTGGAAGGCAGAATTAAGAACCAGCGAGCAAACTCCCCTATGGAGGGAAAAGGAGAAAACTGGAAAAAGACACAAAACAAAGGAAAATCCCCACAGTGCTTTCAAGGAACCTTCTCCCACACTTCCTCTACTCAGTAAATGAAGCCATATGTGTCCCCAGTCACTCTGGCCAAAGACCTATGAGTCAGTCACTCTCTCTCACACCCAACATCCCACCCACCAGCAGCAAGGCTCTAGGCCTTGAAACACACCCCAGTTGGCCCCTTCCTCACTACTGTCCCATGATTTCGGAGTGCCACACCACCAGACAAGCCACTGGGTAGCCTTGGGTGGATGTCATTAGCAGCTTCTGGCCCTGTCCTTGCCTGAGGGCAACACGGTCCCTCACAGTGTCAGCCCCATCCTGTTTCCTAGTGCCCTAAACCCTCCAGCCTGCCTCTGACCTTCCCTCAAGCTCTCCTCACCTCAGGGCCCTTGCGTTTGCTCAGTCTCCTTCACAGTACCAAGGGAGCATCCTCTGGGTCTCCCTTCACATAACACCTCCTCCAAACACTCACGCTGCTGAGCTAGTCTTCCCTAACCCTCTCATCAGCTGCCTTAGAGCAGTGTCCTGGACCTGGAGAGGGCTGGCCAGCTGCTTGGCCACTCCTGTGGCAGCCGGGGACAGAGGGGATGACCACCGAGCTGATCTAGCTACAAGCCCACAGCACAGAACTCGGCTTCCCAGTCGGAGGCAGAGGCAGGCCCGCAGTAAGAGCTGTGGTTTGGGTCGAGTCCTGCCAGCTGGGTGGAGTACATACCACCAGAAGGCTCCACTTCCTATTGGGGGAAAGCCTATGAAAAGCTCCATCTGTGTGGAGGTGCCCTGCCCGACTCCTCCCTCCTTGGCCTCCTTGGCTGAGCAGTGCAGGACTGTTATAGCCTGGGGTACCTGCACCCCCAGCACAGGGGAGACCCATCAGGTAGGCTGACATCTCCAAAAGTCATCTTTGGTGTCCTTCTGAAACAGAGGACCACTGTCTTGTCACATCTTTCTGAGTCACCTATTCCCCACAACTAACTTTTCACCGACAGTAAATTCATCAGCTAATCCTCTTGACATGTCTCCCGATGCTTGGAGGAGCTGGAAAGTGAAAGAGGTCGTAGGTCGGGAGGGAGAGCCATGGGTGCAGTGGACAGGGAAGGACAATGGGGGAGGGCACAAACAGCCATGACCGAGGAACTACACCCACACTTTTCGGTGCCTTGGTTTCTCCAACTGTAAAGCAACGCGATCTTCTGCCCCCTGGGATTACAAAGATTAGGATCCGAGAGTGTGTACTGGACGTGCTTCCTAAGGCTTAGGCCTACAGAGCACAAATGTTCTCTGTGGCTGAGAAACACTCATACGGTGTGAAAGGCGTGTGAGGGGTGAGGAGAAGAGCAAGCAATCTGGTAATTTCTGGGGTTAAAGATGGAGGACCCTGCCCCAGAGGAACTGAACCAAGAGGACAAGAGAGGGAGAAACAGAAGCCACATCACCACCCCAACGATAAAGCTGACCCAGCCAGCTAGCCTGGGTACCTGCTGCAAGCCACAGGCCCTTTGCAAGCCAGCGTGTATAGTGGGGGGTGGGTGGGGGAGACGCACCTCTTCCAGGGAGTCCTTGCGGCATATTCAGGATCTCACAGGAGGGAGCAGACCGCTTCCAGACCTGAGGTGTCATCATCAGCCCCTTCTCCTCCCAACCAGGCCCTGTTCCTCAGTAGGGTTGTTTGTTTGTTTGTTTCTTGAGCACTTCTGATGCATCAGCACTTAGCTGAGCACTCAGAGCCTTACCATTAAGAAAAGAAGCCCACCTCACTTAACATGCACAATGTTTGGAGAGGTGGGTTCTTATCCCCCTCGCCCCCATGCTGGGGATGCATCAGGCTCAGTTAGAGCCAGCACAAGCCTAACACCACCCAGCTAATAAAAAAGAAAGCCTAGGGGTAAAAGCAGACCCTGCCCCTAACTCCTTGCCCTCTGGCTTTCTTCTCACCTGGGCTCCTGCCAGAGCCTCAGGTTTATACAGCAAGGGGCAGGTGAAATAGCAGAGAACTGGCAGCCTGGAGCCTGAGCAAACACGGGGGAAAAAGTAGGGAGAGAAGTCCTAGTAAGTCTCGAACTCGCGATGGAAGCTAAGCCACCTGCCCCAGCAGTTTCCTTCCAGACTCATGACACCCACACCACTCCACACCCCATGACTCCACCAAGCTGACCCACCACCCTCTGCCCAGACCTGAAAGGCCGTTTGAACAATCAGGGCCCAGCAGCAATCACTCTGTCTTCTTGCCTCAGTTTCTCTATCCTGCACAACCTACCAGGAAACACTGGAGAAACTAAGCACCCAAAAGGGGGGGCTGGCCCAGGAAGAATGGGTAGCTAGCACGGTGACAGACCAACTCCACGGCCCCGCCCCCACTCTCTGCGGTGCAGCGGACGAGGCTACCCCAGGCTGGCTGAATGGGGCCTGCTCTGGGCAGTGCATGGCGGGACCAGGACCCCCACCAGCACCTCCCCGACCTTGGCCTTCACCCTGACCCATGGCCCATGGCCCACGCTTTGCATAAACAAAGAGCAGGCGCCCCGCCCAGCCCCAGCCCGCCCCTACCGGCTCCCGCTGCCCCTTACCTTGGCCTGGCATTTCCGATGACAGGAGAAGCTGCAGACTGCGGGAGTGAGACAGAAAGAAAGTTTTAGCCGCGAGGTATGAAATGGAAACTCAGGCGCAATCTCCTCCCACCCCGGCCCTCCACGCCCGGGAGGGGGAGGCGGGGAGGGGGGGGGCAAGGAGAGGGGAGGAGGGACTGTGGGGAGGCAGAACGAGGAGCCCGGGTGCGTACCCCGAGGGCGTCCGCTGGAGTCCCGCCAGGCCGAGGTGGTGGGGACCCAGGCCCTGTGCCAGCGGCACAAGGGGCGAGGGGGCCTCTCCCTTCACACCCGACATCAGGCAGGCCTGTCACACGTGCACTCCCCCAGGCCCCGGGCACACCCTCGGGCACACACTGCATTTGGGACTCCCCACCCCCAACACCCCCACCCCCACCCCCCACACACACACACCATGCAGGGAGCCTTACACACACTCATGCTACAGCAGCGACCCTGGGGATTTGTGGCACAGGACATATATGCACACACACACATACACACACACACACAAAGTTCCTGCCTGCACGTGAGTGTACACACACACACACACACACACACACACACACACTTGGAGAACTTGCTCTCCCTCCTACCACCAGAAGCTGGAATCAAATTTCCTATCAGGTTCCCGAAGCCAGGAATGTCCCCTGTTCTGCCGCCCCACCCCCCAGGGCGCTCGGCACTTCTAGAAAGTTCCAGGAGGAGCCCTTCCCAGGGGTGGCTGAGGGCCTCTGACCTGGGTCTCCTGGCCACTAGGGACAGGAGAGCATGGCCACTGGTTAGAGGAACGGGAAAGTGGGCAAGGGAGCGCCCTAAATCAATTCTCTGCCGCCCCTGCTAGTCTGTCTACCCTACTCACCCCTACCAGCTTCAGCCACCAGCTCTTAGCAGAGTCGGGGCTGGAGGCTGAACTTCAGAAGCTCCTCTGTAGTCACACAGGGGCTCTGGAGCTCCCCACACCCAGCCAAGGCAGCAAGGTGGAGCCTGGGATGTCACCTTGACCATTGGCACCCTGTCCTGGCCCAGCTCAGGCCGGTGACTCAACTTGAGCTGAGCAAGGCTGGGCTGACCCTGAGAGCCCACAGAGCAGCTCGAGGCTGTCACCCTTGGCCACAGGACATGCGTAACCACCATGCCACCACCCATCCAGCTAGCTTTTGCCTTTTCCTGATTCTCTGAGCCTGGGTGGCAGCTCCCTCCCTTCCAGAAGGGGTTCCCCTCACACCAGTGCCCTCCCCACCTCACCCCCATGCCTTCCTTGGGACAGGGACCTTAGGACTGAGAAAGCCTCAGTTCGATTGGCCTGAGCCTGGGAGGCCCTCATTGATGGCCAGAGATTACCAATGGATAGCCGCCCCCTCCCCCAGTGCCTGGTACACTGTAAGGGCTTAATACGTGTCCACCGAGTTGGACCTCCCTGAAAATCTCCCCGTGACTCTGTGTGCCCCCATCATTTAATCCTCTCGCACGCTCAGCCTTCCCCTGCACTGCAAGCCCCCTTGCCACAACTCATATCCAACCAACAGCATCTTGAGTCCACTGGGCTTCTCAACCCCCAATCTAGACACTAGGGGCATAGAAGGGGGACCGGGACTTCTGTCTTCCTCCAGCATCTTCCACATTTCTGACATTCTCAGGATGTTAACAAGCTCTCTCCTCCCTAGGGGACTTTGGTTATGCCTGGAACTCTCTCTGTCACCCTCAATCCTTAGTGAGTCGAATCCCTCTTAGCTGGTGGGATCCACTCAAGGCAGTCTTCTCATACAGGCCTTTCCTGACTGCCCACATTACAGTGGTCTCTGTCACCTGTTGTCTCCTTGTCTGACCAGTTCCCAATCCGAAGTCTCTCTCCCCAGGTAGCTTCCAGCTGAGTTATCTGCCTGCGCTAAACTCTTGAACACAGGGAGCTTGCCTATCTCAACCTGTATCCTCTGCGGCTAGGATAGTGTTGGCTCAGACTCTGGACCACACAGTGGCCCAGGCAGACTGGCCTGTGATCCAAAAGCAGCACAGATGTGCCCGGCTGTGATAGAAGAGCACCCTTTTCCAGGCTGTTCCTCAGGACGGTGACTCCATGAGCACAGCCTGGGACGATTCCAGCACTCACTTCGGTAGGCGCCCTTACCAGGACCCTGCTGTAGGACCACAGGAGTCTCTCAATAGACAGACACTCAGCAAGTGTCCTCAAGTGGGAACATGCAGGCAACTGCAGCTTAGAGCTCCCTGCGTGGTGAATGCAGAGTTGTGTGAGAAAATGTCCCCATCCCACTTCAGAGGCACCTCAGCACACAGGGCCAGGTCCCCAGCAGGTCAAGTATGGTGCTCCACCTCAGAGCCCCTGTCCCCAGTCCCACTGAGTTCTTCGTCCAGAGGAGCTTCCATTATGCTCGTAGCCACCTGTCACCGGTCTTCTCCGGGGACAGTGGTCCTGCTGCCTCACCTGATTCTCTCCTTCTGTCAATCAAAGCTTGGCCAGACCGTGTTGCTGGCCTCTCCAAGACCAACGAGACATTCAGGACGGTACAGAAAGGAAGTGTGATAGCCAACTCTAACAGGGATTCATGCCCTCTGCTACCCCTCAACACACACACACACACACACACACACACACACACACAAAAAAAAAAAAAAAAAAAAAAAAAAAAAACCTGATAAGGCTGGTTTGGGCAGTCTTTTTATTATTAATTATTTATTTTATGTGTATCAATGTCTTATCCGAATGTGCTTCTGAGCAATCATGTGTATCCCTGGTGCCTGCAGGGGCAAAAAGGGGGAGTCAGAAATCATTGGGAGCTGCCATGTAGGTGCTGAGAACTGAACCCAGGTCCTCTGGAAAAGCAAACAGTACGCTTAACTGCTGAGCCATCTCTGCAGCTCTGGTTGGGGCAATCTCGACTCCTAGCCCCATCAGGCCTGGCTGTTCATCAAGATTGTATTTTAAAGGCTCATGGGAAAAGGCAGAAGTCATAAGAACTGAGCCTCGAGCTGGTTAACCTCCACTGACAACTTGATTTGATCGGGAAATACCCAAGAGGTCAGTCAAGAATGCCCCTGGGTCTGTCTATTCTTCTGGAGAGGAAGGGGAGAATGTGGGTACCCCATCCCACGGGGAGCAGATGGAATATTAAAAGAAAAGAGAAAATGCAGGCATCATTGGCTGGCTTTCTCCCCCACCACAACTTCCTGGCTAGCGTGAGTGGAGCTACTCTATGCTCTACCGAACCACGCCCCACAACCCCAGGGACTAACGCCTCTGAAACCATCAGCAAAGTGAGTGTTTCTTCTTAAAGTCCATTGCACGGGTGTTCTGACGCAGGAATAAAAGTTCAAGAAACCAGACCTAAGGTGGAAGTTAGGTCCCTGAGCGGGATCCAGGGGACCCTGGCCCTTCCTGATTCTCTCTTTGCTTCCTGACGGCCGTGAGGTGAGCAGGCCTATGCACAAACTCCTTCCGTGATGTCCCGGGCCACCACAGGCCAAAACAACCATTGACTGGAACTGATACATAATTAGCTTTTCTGCCTTCAAGTGGGTTGTCTCAAGTATTATGTCAGGAACAGAACGCTAACACAACAAGATAATGTAGAACTGACGGTGCGTGTGACCTCTGGGGCAAGCTGGGAAGGGCACTGCGACTTCAGCCTTGACCCTTGGGTAGCTGAGGAAACCAGGGACCCTGTCTTGAAAACACCCTGGCAGCCAGCTCCTCACCACAGCCCCCACCAGGCCCAGCTGCCATCCTGACCCAGCCTCCAGGAACCCCAACACTAGAAGTATCCCACCCCATTACTCCTACTGCACCAGCTGTGGAAGAGCCTCATGGAAACGGTTAGGTCTGGTGGCCATTTTCCCACAGCAGTAGATAAACAGTATAGAAATCAAAGCACTGGGTCCCTTAGAATGTGCGAGCCGGTGCTGGCCGGCGGTGGGATGGCAATCATAGGCCCTCCCTGGGCCCCGATGCTCCCGCCTCTTTCTATTCTTCTCTAACTCCTTCCCTTCTGTCACCCTGCTGGGCATTTGATCATGTTCCAGAAAATAATTCCAAAGAGGCTAAGGGTGACCCTCTTCCCTAACTCCTACCACACACCAGTTCAGACCGATTACCTTTCCCTAGGCTGGCTCTCACCTCCAGCCTTATGCTCATGCATTCACAGGCCATAGCCAAGTGCTGACAGGTTACACCACATTCCTTCTTAGAACCAAGTCTAGCTTCTGCCCCCAGTCAGTACCCCCAAAGGGTCTGTTCCTGCCATACCAACCTCCCCAAACGGACCTCTGAGTCTGCAATGAGCAGTTCTGGAATGGTGAACTCATATATCTCCTTCAAGACCCAGTTCAAAATATCCCTCCCTGGATAATCATTCATTCAGAGATGGTCCCCCCTTCTCTTACAGAGTCACTACACATACACACACACACACACGCACGCACGCACGCACGCACACACACACCTGCTTTCCTGCAGCAGAAGGGGAGTTCTGTTCAATCACAGCTTTTGTGTCCACTGCTACTAACACAGATGGGCTCAGTAAACATGTCCAAACTTCCAACTACAATCATCCCCAGCTAAAGCCCCTGGGACAGGGCTGGTATTTTGGGGGCCACAGAGCAGGTATGGAGGGCTGGGTGAGCCCTACTTGGGGGAAAGTAGAGACCATGGGAACTGGTCAGTGCCCACACCACCTATCAGCTAAGAGCTGGGACATGGAGCAGCAATAAAGCTGATCTCTCTCTCTCTCTCTCTCTCTCTCTCTCTCTCTCTCTCTCTCTCTCTCTCTCTTTCCCTCCCTCCCTCCCTCTCTCCTTCTCCCTCTTTCTTTCCCCCACATGCAGCTGTACTCAGTCTCTCCACACCAGAGCCTAAGCTGCAAGGAGCCAGCTCTCAGCGTAGGCGCAGATGTCGCTGTGTGACCTGGGGAAGTCACCTCGTCACTCTGAGCTTCCAGTCCCTCATCTGTAAATGGGGCTGATCGCAACATCTGTGTCCCTAGGTAGGATTCGCTGACTGTCACTGTGCCGCTGCGGAGCCCCACGCTGAGGCCCCCTCATCTCCAGGGGTACACTCCCAAATCCCCAGTCGGTACTTATAGCCATAGATGGTACTGACCCCAAGGTGCACAGTGCCTTTTCCTATTTGTAAATGCTTGTAATAGCATTTAATTAATAATTTAGGCCCAGGGCGTAAGAATGTAACAACAGTAGAACAGAGCAATACACAGTTACAAAAACCATCTCAAACTATGGAATTGTTTCTCGAACTTTCTCTTATTTTTGAACCACGGCTGGCCTCGGGGAACTGAAACCTTGAAAAGGAATGCCGCAGATAAGCAGGACCCCTGTGTGTTCAGACTTGAGTGTGGTCAAAAGTATCTTCATCATCTTGGCCCTAGTTATTATAAGGGACACCTGGGTTCCTGTCCTAACCACTTTCATTTTGCTGTGTGGCCACCGAGCAAGTCACTACCCTCTCTGGTCTCAGACTCTTGCTCCTACAGCAGCCAGAAAGATCCACAGGCCGGCACCCTCATAATCAGATGGCTCAATGTTTACAAAGACCACGGAAGTTTTGCCTTGGAATGCCCTCAGGAAAACAGCCGTCTCTAGAGCTCTCCAGTGGCCAGAGTCCCCTCCCTCACAACACCCAGGGTGACCCACTCATCTGTCTGTCTTACTCCTGGGTACCAAGTCAGATGGGCCCCGACCCTGTTCCAGCTATGAGAGTCTGTATCACGTACGCTGGTCTATCCCCCAGCTGGGGTTGGATGTGTCCCTGGATTCCCATGCTGGAACCCGTCTGCTGTAACAGTGCTGAGAGGCCCCATGCCCTCCACCGTCCCACCACACAGCACTGTCCCCTCTGGGGCAGGCAGCAACTGGGAAACCTAGTACAAACAGAGTAGCTCCTTCCCTGTACATCAGTTCAATTAGTGCCTTCATCTCAGACCTGTGCTCTGGAACCATGGCAACGAGTGTCTACTGTTCATAAATGACAGCCTGAGTAACTCTGTACCACAGCACAGACAGACAGATTCCCCGCATCATTTAACACCAGCCCTCTCCCTCTAAGGAAGGGGAATTCTCATTCTGGCCCTAGAAAGGTGGCCTAGGATCAGCAGGAACACAGCCTCCTGGGATACAATTCTCCAATCTCCTTTTGGGCACCTGGATGTAAAGACAGGGCAGAGAAAACCCGCCCTGTCTCCAGTCTCCAGATTTCCCTCAGGCTCCTGAGAAAGGCAGACACCTGGGCAGCTGTGACCTTCCAGGTCCTTGGAGGGCATCAAAGCCACAGATCTACCCACAGTGCCTTCCTGTGCCAACTCCCTGAGGTGAGGCACTGGAGACTGCCCATTGACCTGAAGCTCCAGGAAACACCGCCCCACTTAGCCTAGCCAGCGTGGCCCTGAAGGAGCAGAGCCCCTGTGGTGAGGGCTTTTGATCACTTCAGTGTGGGGAGCTGCACCCCAACCCCTCCTGTGGCCTGCTCTGCCTCAGCTGGGCTGTATGGCTCTGGGCCGGGGTGGCTTCCTGCCTTGGGAACACAGGAAACCACATTGTTGGGATCTAAATGGCCTTTTCCTCTAGGACTTGGGTCAGAAAATGCACACACAGCCTCAGTGTGCACCTGATCTGGCCATAACCACCCAGGCCTTGGCTCTTCCCCAGGCACCAGGTCACACATCTGTTCACTCAGCCATCAGTGGGCCCTGCCCATGGTTTGGGCCTGGAGATAGGCAGAGGCCACGGTATACAGATGTTTAGTCAAACATCATTCTAGGTTTTTCTATAAAGCTGTTTTTAAAAATGAGAATGACATGGAAATCAGTAGTGGACTCTAAGTAGAGCATGTTACCCTCCAAGGTATGGGTAAGCCTCATACAATCAGTTGAACACTCAAGAGGAAATGACTGGCCTCCCCCAGCAAGAGGAACTCTACCAGCACCCTATGACCGAACTTGACCTGCAGCTTGTCCCCAAGTCTCCAGCCGAATGGCCTCAGCAAACTAAAACTGGCCACATCCCCACCGTCACATGAGCCAGTTCCTAAAAATCAATTTCCACTTATCCATCTATTTACCTACCTGTCTACCTATGTACCCTTCCATTTATCCATCCATCCACCCATCCACCCACCCACCTGCCCATCCATCCATCCATCCATCCATCCATCCATCCATCCATCTATCCATCCTTCTGTCTACCCAGAGATCCATCCTTCCTTCCACCTCTAGCTACACACATCATGTTGTCCCTGCTTCTCTAGGAATGCCAACTAGTACAGAAATCTTGGGGTACTCGGGGCAGTGTACCTCTGGGGGTGCAACAAGAAAAGATCCCCAGATCATCTCTCCCAGTACACATATTTGTTTCTCTGGGTGTTTTTTGTGTGTTTGTTTGTTTGTTTGTTGTGGTTTTTGTTTGTGTGTTTTTAGTAAAAAAAAAAAAAATACACAATAAAAAACCAAAACCTCTCCATAGCCCAGGTGGCCTCAGACTGAGAATCTTCCTGGCTCAGCCTCTGAGTATGAGAACTACAGACAGAAGCCACCACAGTGGCCCCCAAAGCCTTACTTTTTGTTTTGGCTTTATTATTATGGGTTTTTTTGTTTTGTTTTGAGACAGCTAACATTCTAATCCACGCTGGCTCCAACTCCTAGTAATCCTCCTGCCCCAGCCTCCTGAATATTTCCATCACAGGCAAGTACCCATTGTCCCCTGCTGCCAGGAACTGTCAAATTTTCAATTTTACAGTCAAACTGCCCACGCAGTTTGCTTTTGTGTGGTGTCTGGGAGATACTGATGAGATACTGACGGCGTGGCCATACAGGGCCTCCGCCTGAACTGTCTGCCTGGTGTCTCTTTAATCCCTGTTGTAATCCGATGGAGAAGGTTTGCTATTCGTCCACCCTTGAAAGGGGAAACTATGAGTTCGCACGTCTCACTGAGGCCTGGCTGCCGTCACGGGTGTGTGCTACTCTGAGGAGATCACATGTGGCTGCTCTTTGCTTCTGGGCTCACCAGAAGACAAGAGACAGGAAGTGGCCTAAACCCGGATGCCAGATCAAGCCTACCTAAGAGCCCTTGGGCTTCCAAGCTGGCAATATAGTCTAGTGACTAGAGAGATTCATGAGACACCTCTAGTACATTTCTGCCAAGGACCTGTGAGTAACCCATTATTTAGATTGAGGAACTCCTACACATCCCTCAAGACCCAGCTTGTATACTCTTTCCCTGCCGAAGACTAACCAGGATGTGTATGCTGTACCGGGCAGCCTCACCCACACTTCAGTGCCAGCTCTGTCCCTGGGTTCCGTGAACACCTGACTGTGTGTGTGTCTTCCCAGGATACTGGGCAGCTCTTGGTGTCAGTACCCCCCCGTCCTGAAGATGGCTCAGCTTATGCACATCAGAAGGGCCCACAGGTACATGGAGGGTGAGCAGCAGCCTGCACTGGGTGAGCAGGCTGACCTTCCCAACTAGCTGACCTTCCACGGGAATCTTCCAAGGACTCCCTCATCTCTCTTGCTGAGCATCTCTGGTCCAGTCTCCTGGTCTGTAGATGAGGAAACGGAGGCTCGAGCCAGGAGGTGATTTGTTCAGGGTCACGTGGGACATCCAGTTCCACTCTTCCTCATCCCCTTGGCCATCTTTTGTGTTTCCTGGGACCAGGATCCCACTGCAGGATCTGTGACTTCTCTTCTACCTCCTTCAGATACATGAATGCAAAGTGGAAGGTGAAGGGGGTGTGTGTGCAGAGCTGGAGGCTAGGCAATAGGGAAGCAAGTGACTGCCCACCTCTCCAGAACCAAGGCTTCCTTGTGACAGTAGAAGGGCCCTGTGAAGACTGGGTTCCAGACCCTGACAGTCCACACCCCAGCCACCCACCACCACCACCGGCCACTGGTCCAGACTCATACCATGTTGAAGCCAAGACTCAAACATTGAGAGGAATCAGAAAACATAGCAAACTTAGGTTAGGCTCTAACAGAATGAAGAATAAAAGTCTACCACGTATGGGGAATGGAGCAAGTCCTTGAGTGAATGTGTGCTGGTGACATGGGTATGGTCATGTCAAGGACCCCAAAGCCTCTCCCATTCCCTACACACACACACACACACACACACACACACACACACACACACACGAGGCTCAGAGAGATGGCAAAGTCTTCCTCTGGTCTGAGTGAGAATGTTGACAGGGTGTGCAGAAAATATCCACTATAGCCTTCTCTTCCAAGCCAGTGTTTCCAGCCTGAAGACTGTTCCACCACAGAGCCCGTTCCTACAGAGACTAGCTAAACCTGCCTCCTTGATCAGTTAGTTGTATACAATAACTCCACTCACTGTTCAACCATACAATAAACACGCGGAGCTTCCAGGGTATTGAAGTTTCTCCATCAGAGAGCTCAGTCCACCCAACCCCAGCTACTTCTGTCTCTCTGTGTGCGTGTGTCTGTCTACCTTTTCTTCATCCCTCGCTGGCACCGTCGAGTCCCAGAAGCCATGCAAGAACATGGCAACCATGGCCCCTCTGCTAGGGAACAAGCTGTATGGCTATATCTGGTGGCCCTGGATGGATGGGTAGGTAGGTGGGTAGGTGGGTGGGTGGGTGGATGGATGGACGGACAAACAGAATGGATAGGCAGATGAATAAGATGAATGGAGGGCAGTGTGGATGGGTAAATAGCATGGTATGTTCACCTCATGCCACCACAATCTCCTTGTTCCACAGCAGACTTGTTCCACACCTACTTCTCCTACCCTTGGGTCCAGCCCAGGCAACCCTACCCCTTCTGCAGAGGTTCACATGTGGCCAAGCCCAGGAGGAAGACAGTGGACAGCAAGGGGAGACGGAAGCTAATTTATGTGACCTGAAGGTACAGGGCAGGATGGGGGCTATTACACAATCAAAATATAACACCTACCCTGGATAAACCCTCTCCACAGTTCCCCTGTGGGGTTCCTGCTAGATCTCTTGGGAGGAGGGTGACGCCGTGTGGCTGATTAAGGTATTGCATGCATTCTTGTTGCCTAGATTGATGCTAGGTCCAGTATGGCCATTCAGGCCTTTCCTGGACGGACGCACGCACGCACGCACGCACGCACGCACACGCACACGCACATGCACCTCCATACCCAATTGCTTTCCCTTAACCCCTTCAGAGTTCAGATCCTTAAAGCCCTGCTCTAACTCTACCAGCCAGCAAGAGACACAATCACCACCAGCCTGTTTCCTCATCTATAAAACAGGTATAAGACCAGCATCTTGCAAATGCTGTGAGTACTTGATAAGACCATGCACAAGGGTGCTTGGTCCTCATAAGAGCCTTAGCGATTGTTCTGGGTTCTAGTATGCCCTGCCTGGTCCCTCTGGGCTTTGACACGTAAGGAGGAACATGGGCTGAGAAGTTGGGCAGGAAGGAGCACATCCCTTGGCATGGGGCAAGACAAGACAAGGGTTGAGTCTCGCAGGCCTGTAGCTAAGGGCTGTATCTCAAAGGTAGTGGGGGACTCCAAAATTTTTAACCAGTATATGTACACTCTTCAGACCCAGGGAGACTACTGGAGACTCGATTAGAGAGGCAGCTGATTGGGTAGGAGTCTTAGAGGGATGCTCAGGGACTCAGCCACATGGGGACCCTGGCAATAGACAGGCTGTAGGGCTGAAAGGAAAATTGCATTTACAAGAGAAACTGAGGGATGATGGTGTCAGTCACAGGTGCTGATTGCCCTTTCAGGTCTGTGACAAGACAGACTTCTCTGGGGCAGAGAGGCCTTCCAAAGCACGTGGCAATAGTGACTGGGGAAGCCCAGTAGCCCAGTGTGATTTGGGGCCGCTTAAAGTCAACCCAAACCATCCAAGGGGAGGACAGCGGCTTGGTTTCTTTCCATCACTGCTGATACAGGCACATGCCATTCATGTACCTTCCATGCACCAACCATGCCCTCTCCATATTCCAGCCACACATTTCCCATGCACTAGCCACTTGCCTTCCACACAGCGGACACAAACCTTCCATGTGCCTTCCACATACTAACCACACACCTTCTACATACCAGCCACACACCTTCCACATACCAAACCACACCTGTTACATGCCAACTATGTACTTTCCGTGTACCAACCACATGCCTTCAGCACACTTCCCACAGCCAGCCATGTACCTTCCGTATACCAGCTATGCGCCTTCTACACACTTTCCAAATCCACACCTTTACACAACATCATACCTTTCGCTCTTTATTGTTTTTTGTTTGTTTGTTTGTTTGTTTTTCAAGACAGGGTTTCTCTGTTGTGTATCCCTGGCTGTCCTGGAACACACGCTGTAGACCATGCTGGCCTCGAACTCAGGGAACTCAGGGATCCATCTACCTTTGCCTCCTGAGTGCTGGGATTTAAGGCAAAGGCCACCACCACCCAGCACCATCATGCCTTTAAAACACATGATCGCCAAGGCTTCTGCATGACTTTTACCAACCTGCCACCCCTCCACCCAACCATATGCTGCCTCCACACCACCACATCCTATCCCTACACCTTCCTACAATGCTACTTGCTTACCATCCAGGTTAGGACTCTACCTTCATACAATTACATGCCATCACCACCTGCCACACATCATCATGCACTCCGTGTGCTTATCATCTACACATCCAATGTCCTCCAACAGATGAGAGACAGACACATGTGCCCAACAGAGACCCCACCTGCCCCAGGCCAGACCGGTCCAACAACAACAACAACATGCCCTGGGTCCCATCAGCCACGAACCTTTGCAAACGCAGCCCTCCCGAGTGATGGCCTGCCGGCAGATGGCACAGGGCTTCACCTTCTTGAAGGCCTTCACCTTGAAGTGGTGGGCCTTGGGGGCCTCCAGGTCTTCTGGCTGTAGGAAGAGAGGCCCAGAGGTCAGTCAGGCAACTACTGGGGTCCTGGAAAGGAGGTGGGGACAGAGGAGGAAAAACTGGCAGTTCAAGGGGAAAACGAAGCCAAAAGCCCCAGGAGGAAAGAGGTGCCTAAGGACGGAGAATGGTATAGGGGTGATGGGACACTCATCCCAGACTCCCAGACTAGCAGTACCCGTGGATAGGGCCCAGACAGTGACTGCAGACTAGTACCCAGAGATCACCCTCCATGGCTTCCATCCATGTTTCTCTTCATGATTACCCTGGTGTTAGGATGGGAATTAAAACACAGTTAAGGGACTAAGTTTAAATGTGTGGCTTCACTGGGCAGAGCTGGAGCTGAGTGGCCTGGGCACTTGCCTAGCTTGGGTAAGGTCTTTCATTAACGTAGACCATAAAGCATAAAAACCGAAAAGAGTGTACAACTTACCAGCGCACCTCAGTTGACACCTCCCACACCAACCACAAGCCTTCAATACCTTCCACAGAGCAACCACACACCCTCCATGTGTCTTCTACACACTAACCATACACCGTCCCGTACTGCTGGGACTTCTCTTGTCAACAAATTACTTCACTGGATCTTACACTCTGTAGAAATGGAATTGTAAGTATATACTGTAGTGTGCAGGGTCCCCCATACAACATTTGCCTGTTGGATGTAATGCAATTCCTTCTGCTTCGTTGCTGTATAGTATTCCACTGTGTGAGTGCAGTAAATTTATCCATTCCACTGTGGGTGGCCCCTAACTTCTCTAGCCCACATCCCAGCATGCCATTTCCCTGTCTTCTCTCAAACTTTCCACTTCTTTTAGTCCAGGGGGTCTCTTCTGCTTTTATTTTTATTTCCAATTCTTTACATTATAAAAATATTCTGGAGGGTCAAACCATACCAGAGCCTTGAGTATGCTAAGTCTATGCTCCGCTGCCAAGCCATACCCCTAGTCTTATGAAAAATATAGTATGTTAAATTTCCTGTTTGATTTTATTTCTTTGAGCCAGTGAGCCATATAGAGGCCTGGAACACATGATCCTCCTGCTTCCACCCCCCTCTCCCGGGTGCTGGGGTCCCAAGCATGTGCCACAAACCCTGAAATAAATTCCTATTTGAGACTGTACCACCTCTCGTGTGAGAAGAGCAACAGGTTCTGACTTGCTGGGCATACCTAGGCTAGCAGGGCACACGCACGCACGCACGCACGCACACAGAGTCATCGGTTTCCCCTCCAGACACAGGAGAACTCATGACACTGCCCACTCCAAGGCTCATCCCACATGTAGACTATGGAGTCCCTGCTCCGGAGAGTCCTTGAGGAAGTACTCCCTGCCATACTCTTACTCACCCCCCTCCATACCCCATCCACCCCCTTCCCCTCACCCCCCTCCATCTACTATGGTCCCTCCTTGGCAGGGACTTTCCAGGGCATAGACACATCTGGTGCCCGTTCTGGGCACACAGTGAGGCCAAGCCGTGGACCTTCCATGTGCAGAGGGATCCTTCTCTCTAAGCTCTCCTCACACACCTTGTCCCTGTGCCTCTCGGTTCTAAGCCATGGCCAGAGGGGACAACTTGGTTTTGGGGGAGGAAGAGTGGCCCGTACACTTAGCAAACCCCGGACTCCTGTCTAACAACACTGAGGACACAGTCTGGCTGCCACCAAAACACCGAGGCTGGGTCAGGGGCAGCAAGCCAAAGAGACAGGAAGAAATGGACAGGGGGAGGAGGAGGAAGTAAGGAGACTGAGAAAGAGACAAGCCACCCAAGCAGACCGGGCAGACCGAGATAAGGGCAGAGAAGAAGAAAGGCACAAGCCACGAGTACACAGAGAGCGAGCGTGAATAGAGGCGCACAGCTAAGAGGGAGCCAGGAAACGAAGAGGACAGACAGGGACCCGGGAGCTCCCAAAGGCCACATCAGGGACGAGTTGAGCATCAAGACACATGGTGACAGCCAGGGCTTCAAAGAACCCATTGTGAGAAAAATAATAAACGAAGAAATCAAAAGCTGGGTTAAAATAGAACACAGACCCTCAAAGCACCTCCCCACCTCGGACGTATAAGTCACGAAGGGTGAGACTGGGTGTGGTGGCACACCTGGGGAACCCCAACAGTCTGAGTTCAAGGTCAGCCTGAGACAGACTGGAGCTGTCTCAAAAAATAAATAAATAAATAAATAAAAAGTGGGAGATAGATTTCCCCGGCAGATGCCGGTCCAGTGTTCAAAGTCAGTCACTGTCACCCACGGGCAGGCTGAATGGAAGTCGCACACCTGAGAGGGGTGGCTGAGAACAAAGTGTCACTCTGTGATATTCCTGCCAAAAGCCACAACCTGAATCTAATCAGGAGGAAACATCGGGCCGACCCAAGCGGAGGCACAGTCGACAAACGAAACGACCTGGAGCCGTCACAAGTGACAAGGTTGCAAAAACCAAGAGGCGACACCGAGGTTCCCAGACAGGAGGAGGCTCCAGACATGACAGCCAAAAGCACTGGCTGTGTCTGGACTAGATGTGTGTGGTGGCCTTCAGGACATCTCAGGGACATCCGGTGAAATGCCACGGCATCTGAGCCTTAGACAGTAGTGACACCTCCACGTTGTCCACCTCTGATAATGACCTCTGTGCACCGTGAAACCCAAGTCCTTGTGTGAAGATCAGGAAGGTATCGGGGAGGTGGGGGAGGGGGGACAGATGGACCATGGGGGGGCGGGGAGGGGGGTGTCCGTCACTCACTCTCCCAATGTTCAGGAGAGAAAGAAAGATCTTGGTGTGGTATTTGCAACCCTTCTGAAGCTTGAGATTGTTTTGAAATCAAAGACAGACAGACAGACTAGGTGAAAGGCTAGGGAAACACAGACAAGTCCAGGGCAGAGGTAAAGCAAATGCAATAGGGCTCAGGGTCCAGCAGTGCCTCCTGGTGGTCATAGTGAGCAGCAGTACCCACTGAGCCGATCCTGAATACCCCACCCCTACCCCCACCGCCAACCAGGGGTCTGCTATTCCAGACAGCTACAACCTGGACCCAGTGAGGGTAGGGGGCTCCAGCCCCCTGCATTCCGGTCTCCCCTCCCATTTTCCCAGTTCAGACCTTGGCTGTCAGATTTCCCGGTCAATTTTGTCAGACATCCCTGGGAGGGGCCCCAGCCGTGGCCTCAGGGTGGGGGTGGAACACAGCGGGAACTTGGAGTTTAGTTGGAGGACTATGTGAGGGAGGCCGACAGGAAGTCCCAAAGCATCCCAAGCCCCCCTCCTCCTCCCCACTAAAAGAAACAGTATTTGACATTCTAGCTAACCTTCCCAAACTCCCCCATCCTACACCCCCAAGTCCAGCCCTTCTCCCAAATCCTTAGGAAAAGTCCTTTTCTCTGGAGCACAGAAAGAGTCCTTGCTGCCTAGTGGGCAGGAAGCAGGCAAGCGCAGCCTTCCAGACTGTTAAGAGAATATTCAGGCTCATGCCTGGGTTTGTGATCCCGCCTACCTGTCCTGGAAAACCTGAATTTATAAACTGTGGTGGATCTGGAAGGCAGATGATGGCTCCAGGGCTACGACCTCCTTGGACCTGCTAATCGGCTCTGGGTGCCTTCCCTTCATCCAGCTCTGATGGAAGAACACTAGGCCTAGACTCTGGAGACCTGTTCCCAAGGCTGTGTGGCCTTGAGAGCATCAACAGCCTTCTCTGGGCCTCAAAATAATCCGTACAGTGAAAAGCTTGGGCCTGAGGTAGACAGCGTGAGGAATGAGGAGTGTGCTGACAGCTTTGGGGAGCACTGAATATGAGGGGTACCTATGGGGGCAAAAGTCAGGTCTGTCATCCCAGAGGAGTAGCAGGGACTCTGCCAGCCTCAGCATCCCTCACTAGGAAGCAGGGTGTCCAGTGATGTTGTAGAAAGGGCCACCACATGGGTTCTAATGTCACAGGACAGTGGAGGAGACAGTCCAGGGTGGGTTAGCCTCCCCCCTCTGATACTCAAAGGAGATGCCACCACCCCAAAGACCAGAGGCAGATCTTGCCACAAGAGCAGGCAGATGTTCGAATCTGGCTGCCACCCTGCCCTCCTTCCCCATCTGGGATTGTTCCTCAGGTCCAGGCAGAGGACGAGAGTGAGCCCCATAAAGTCAACAAGCCCATAAAACGGGCAGTGCCATCCAAGGGCGATGGCTTGTTAGGACAATGATTGCCGTTTTCCTGACAAGCGGCAGACAGCCACATGGGGCACAGCCAGGCCCTCCCTCCTTCCCTGGATTAGCAGGCAAGCCCGGAGGCGGGAGGAGGCATTGGTTACAATGCGAGGAGGGGTGTCCTGGTCCCACCTCCCTACAGGCCAGAGTTGGAGCCAGGAGAAGGGAAGGGGTCCAGCTGGAAGCCATTCCACCCTGCCCAGAAGCCCCAACAGAGGGCTTTCGCAGCCTAAGGCCTTGGCCCATCTCAACCCTTCCCTCTCTCCAGTGAGCCAGCCAGAGGGTGTGGTGCAACAGGCTGGACCATCAGGGGCCCCAGCCAGGCCTTGGTCCTGGTTGGGAAAAGCTGCATGCAGGCAACTCCCTGCCTCGAGGGGCGGTGGGTGAGGCAGAGGGTTGTGTGCTAAAGGGGTCCAAGAGCTTCCTCCACCCACTGCGAGAAAATCCCCCAGCTCTGCCCTCCTCCGTGGCCAAGCACCTCTGGTGACTAGAAAAAGACAGAAGAAGTCTTTCGGCCAGAGAGCTAGGCATCCTGGGAGATGGGATGTCCAACAACTGAGATACGTGTCACCCTCCCCCTGCCACCTGGCTATCCAGCCCTTGAGGTCCCCTCACCCTTGGCCTGGGCGTCTCTTGGCACCTGCCCCTTCAGGCGTCCCCCTCCACATTGCATCTTCACGTGCCCCTCCTGAGCCCCCAGTCAGGGGCCTGCCCGTGTTCTTGGTCACCCTAATGGAAAACTCTGAGTCACTCTCAGCGCCTCCCTGCCCTCCCCCACCCTCCCAGCAGCCAGTTGCCAGATCCTGTGACTTTTGCCTCCTAATTCTCTCCGCAGACCGTCCCTCTCCTGCTTTCCAGCTCTGCTACCTCTGCACATCCCCAGCCTCTGTCACCTCCGCCTAGGGCTGTGGCAACAGCTTCCAGGACCTCCAACACCATTAGAACAACCTCAGCCCTGCGGGGGGCCACGACACCTCACTCACCGCAAAACGCGTCCCCTCGCCTCCCGGGTGTCCAGGGGACACCCTGTGCTCACTCACACTAGCGAGAGGATCATCCTCTGCCCCACCCAGCCTTCCTACCAGTCTCCATGCCCACTCCTCAACGTCCATCCCAAATCCACACAGGCTCTGCCCCCAGCCACGGCCCACCCATTGCACCCTCCTGCTACCATTTCATGTCTCAGTGATTAAGACCGCTCTCCCAAAGGACCCAGGTTCAATTCCCAGCACCCACATGGTGGCTCACAAATGTCTGTAGCTCCAGTTCCAGGGAACCTGGCATGCTCACACAGACATACACGCAGGCAAAACACCAATGCACATAAAATAAAAATAAACTACTCAAAAAAAAAAAAAATAGCAGTGCTGAGGATTGAACCAGAATTCTAGGCAAGCACACTACCACTTGGGCATATACCTATACCCTTTGTATCCAGTTTAAATACACGGTCAGCTTTCTTACACAAACGCAGCACTGGGTACCCTCATCCCAGGTTCTGGTACAGGCCCCCCCATGCCGGGTTCCTCAGTGTGATCCATCTTGATCACCGTCCTATCCAGAAACTTCCTGGCAACATACTGCCACCTAGTTGGCCCAGCTAACCTGGCCCCCTCACCACACCTGGACTGTACAGGATTGTCCAGGACCCACCTCTCCACCACTGCAGCCTTCTAGAGCTCATGCTTGATGGCTTTAAACTTGCCAATTAGAACTCCCATGGTGGAGGGGGGGGCTGTTTAGACAGGGCCCAGCGTCTGTTCCTGACCCACCCACATGTACCTCCCGTATCTTGCCTATCTCTCCTCACCTTCTCCCTCCTCTCTCCCTCTACTTTTCTTTCCTCGACCCCTCTCTCCCTCTCTTCCTTCCTGCATCCCAGGCTCTTTCACAACTTAGTCCCTGGCATTACTACATCAAAACCTTCTGCTTCCCTGAGTCAAATCAACTACAGAACCAGGAAGTCACGGAGATGGAGACAGTCTGAGGTCCATGAACAAAGCCAGGTGCCATGGTGGCAGATGGTGTGGCTCCCTTGTTGAGCCCTCACAGTGACATCCTTCCATGAGGCTGAGGAACCACCCTGGGTCATGTAGATAAGGTAGAATGAGACGAAGACTCCAGTCTGTCCGAGACAAAGTCCCAAGTCCCCAATCCCTGCACTTACTGTGACCTCTAACTGGGGTGTCCCCAGCTGTCCGCAGTGGTGATCGCATGAGTGAGGCCTGGCATTCTATCACACCAGCATGCCTAACTTAAGGGTCATATACTGGCTGCTTGTCTTAATCACGCTCAATCGTTTTTACCTCGTATACTTGTGTTCTGAGAGGACACTTCTTCTGTGAATCTAGTTTGAAAACTTATCTCCTTGGAGCTGGAGAGATGGTTCAGTGGTTAAGAGCACCAGGTGCTCTTGCAGAGAACCTGAGTTCAATTTCCAGCATCCACATGGTGGCTCAAAACCATCTGTAACTCCAGTTCTTCTTCTGACTTCCATGGGTATGTGGCACATACGCATACACACAGGAAAAACATTTATACACATAAAGTAAAATAAGTATTTTTTTAAAAAAAAAGAAAATCTATTTCCTGAACTGAGTGTGATGACACACACCTGTAATTACAGCATTCAGGAGACAGAGGCAGAAAGGGATGACAAGTCTGAGGACAGCCTGGACTACACAGCATGTCCAGGGCCAGCCTGGGCTACATAACAAAACCTTATCTCTTAAAAAACAACCCCTGGGGTCTTAACTCAGTTGGAAGCCCACTTTCTCATCAACATGCACAAATCCCTGGGTTCATTACCAGCACCAGATAAAACCAGGCATGATGATGCACACCTCTTATCCCAGCACTTGGAGGTGGAGACGGTAGTTCAAGATCATCCTCCATACATAGTGAATTCAAGGCTGGCCTGAACTACACCAGACTGACTTACAAATACACACACACACACACACACACACACACACACACACACACACACATGCATATGCATATCCTGAGAGATCTTCCCTAACGATCTCCTTTCCCAAGTCTAGGTTAGCCCCTGCTTTTCACATTCATACAACTTACCAGTTGGCTACAAGTTGCTTGAAGCACGTAGGCCCCTCCGTGGGTGGACAGGGCATAGAAGGAGCTTAAGTGGCCAAGCAGTTACCTGGTTTCTCACCACGTGGTCTCCCAAGCCATCCCTCACCTTTGAGGGTGCTGGACAAGATCTCTTTCAATTCAGAAGCTCAGTGGTTCCCCCCCCAACCTATCCCCTTGTCTCAGGAACACTGAGCCCATAGGCAAGGTGACCTTAAACAGCCCTCTTCCCCTCCATAACGCCCCTTCTACTGACCAAAGATGGACTGCTTGTCCCTTTCTACCTCACGGAATCAGTAAGGTTCAAAGGAAATTGTGCAAGTTGAAGAAGTACACATGGATGGATAGGGCACAGAGAGAAAGCCACTGGGAACACACATTATGACCAAAAGCAACCGGGGGTGGGGGTGGGGAGGGCAGTTACTACTTCTTAGAGGTTCGAGGCCATGATCAAGGGATGCCCAGAGAGGAACCTTGAGGATGGACCGTGGAAGAACACTGCCTACTGCCTTGCTTTCCATAGCTTGCTCAGCTTACATTTAAATACAACCTATGCTTACCTGCCCGGGGGTACCACCTACAGTGGGCTGAGCCCTCCCACATCAATCATGAGTCTAAAAAAAGCCCCCACAAACTTGCCTACAGGTCCATCTGATGGAAGCAATGCTTCCCAGGTGTGAAGTCGACCAAAAAAAAAAACCTAACCAGCACCAGTGAGGGCAATGGGATTTGCGCCTGGACAAGTCATGCTCTGACCTCTGCACTCTGGGGGCCTTTGCACCGTTCCTTGGATCCCATTCCCATTGACCCTGAATGCCCTGCTATGAAGAACTTTCCCAGTGGAAAGCCCTGGCTGGCTAGGCAGGAGATAACCTTCTACTCTGCTTCCATTGCTGGATGTTAGAAGAGCTATCGGTTACTGAGCTCTCATGTGTGACAGGTATTTTGCCTACAGGTATGTGGATTCCCACTGAAATTTTAGTAACTGGGTACACGGCTTAGCAGTAGAAACCTTATCAGGTATGAGGCCCTGGGCTCCATCTTTTGCAGTAGGAAAAAAACAAAAACAAAAACGTATCAGCCCTACAAGTAGGTAGAAAAACCCAAGGCACAGAATGTGAAGAGTGTAGCCATACTCACACAGCTCGGGAATACCGGGGGACAGGGTCAAACCCAAGCACGTGGCACTTCCTGTCAATCCCGTGAAAAGGCAATGTGCTATTTCTCCCTGACCTGTGTGCCTCAAGGGTTCCTTTAAGGACCTTTGCAACAGGAAAGAGTTTGGTTGCTGGTGCTGGTTAGGACCCTGCAGCCTGACCCAAGTCCCTCCATCGAGAGGGTTCAAAGCAGAAGGCCAACAGAGGAGCTGCCTGGCCAGAACCACTCAAGGAACATGAGAGGCTCATTAAGAACCTTTCGCCTAAAATATTCACTCAGCCCTCGAAAGGACCCCAACTCAGAAACTGGGACCTGCCACTGTCAGCAGCTAGCTTGGAGAACAGTATCCAAGTTTCTGTGAGGTCCAGGACTGCTCCTTGGCCACGGGGCTTGCTCAGGGAAAGATCAGGGCTGAGCTTGGTTCCAGTTCCTTGTTCTGGCCAAATGAACCTGAGAGCCAATGTCCTCACTAGAAGGAAAGGCTGAGTCTGCCTCCACACCCCACACCAACACATTCAATGAATAGACGTGTAATTATTTTCTAAATAAGCCCCACTTAACTGTGTAATAGCAACTGGAAGCACTTGGTGGGAAACCAACTTCTGCATAATGTACAGCGAGGCCCTCAGCTAATAAAGCGAGGTCAGCTCCTGGGGCTTGTGAGGGCTCTGGGCCACAGATGTGCGACTTCGTGGATGCAACATCTGCAGCTCTTTCCAAAAAGAACGTGTGAACCCACATGCCCTGGGCACAAAGCCTGCTTCCTCCAGACCCTGTCTTGACTGGCCCTACTGAGGCTGCATAGCTAACCAGTTCTTGGCCCCAGGAGAACTAGGCAGAGTCCTTGAACAGTGAGGAGAGACACAGCCCACACGAGTCCAGTCCCCACCATGCTCTTCCCAGGAGATCCAGGCCCGTCCCATCTGGATTCATGGGATCCTCGTAAGCCAAGGAGCTCTCATGTGTTGGCCAGGCCAACATTTTCTCAGTGCCTGGGTCTTTTAATTGTACTATATGAGTCTCACTACTTTACAGACAGGGAAACTGAGGCTCAGAGCAGAAGCTGTCTTAACGAGTACTGCCCATCTGGTAAATGATGGAGCTGGGATTCGAGCCCAGAACTGCCTAGTACCAAAGTTCACACACCTGCCTCACAACCAGGCACCTCTCCATGCAGCCGACTCCCTGGACACTTTCCACAGCCTCCTTCCAGACCTTTCTTCTGACTGGTGCCACCAAGTCCTCTCGCCTGCTGCTGCCAGCAAACCCCCAGCCTGGCCAATGCCCACCCTGGAGGATGAAGGACTGCTACTGCAGCCTCAGGCAGGACATGGCATTCCAGGATGCTCCCTCTGCCTGTGTGCTCCTTCCCCCTGGAGAAAGACAGAAAGGCCGGTGGTAGGGATAGGGCCGGGGCATTATAAGGAGGAGGGGAAGATGAATGTTCTGCTGGTCTTATAGAAGCTCAAGGAAAGCCATCCACACCTCCCTTGATCGCTAGGCCCTGTTCCCCGGGAGGGCAGCCACACTCCAGGACGTCACCATGTGCCAGGGCGCTGCCCAGGGCACTAAGACACTCTACCCTCAAGTTCTCTGAAAATCCCTTTCTCCATCCATGGGGAAATGGAGATCCACTGGGTTGAGACCCTTCTCTCAAAACCTTTCAGCAGAAGCACCTCCTGAGTCCTCTTGATGTCATCCAGGAGAGTCTAACTGCATCCTTCCTGCAGGACACCCCACTCACCAGCATCCTCAGCCCGGATAGGAACTTGGCCAACACCCTCATCTTACAGGCAGAAGCAGCCCATCTAACTACTGGAACATCCCCTGTACAGCATACTCCATGGTCCTCCATCCAGAGGCAGACATCTCACGGCACCCAGTCCATAGGCCACCCAAAACTCTCACCTTCTCCACAAAGTGACCCTGGGTACCTAGTCCCTCCCATCATTTCCCTCAGCCTCAGCCTGCCCTCTGCTTGACAGGCCTCCTGGGGACTAACTGTCTAGAACAGAGAGAGAGGGCAGGCAAGCCACATCTGGCCGCCCGCCCGTCTGAAGCCCCTTCCCCCAGCCAGCCATGGCTCTCAGAAACCTCAGCCCTGGATGACTTCCTCGCCCTCCTGACCCCTGTGCATACCTCCCACAGCCCTGCAGAGTCCCTCTGAGAAAGGGGTCTCCTCTTACCCAACTCCCTGCGGCATCAAGCCCTCTCCCATCCCCCTTCCTGGGAGCCTCTGCCCATCACTGCTTCTAGCCTTAACCACCACCCCCCAGCGTGGTCCCCAGACCTGTCTGCAGATCCCCATGCCCGCAGCACACATCTTCTCAAAGGAGAGACAGGGCAAGACAGGGAAACCCTGATGAGAACGGGAGACTGTGAAGGAAAGGTCTAGAAGAGGCAAACGTGACAGAAACAGAATTCCCACCAGATCGGCTTCTCTGGGTTTAAGATTCCAGACGACTATTCTGTTTCCCTAGTTCCCCATCTCCCACCCGTGGCCCGGGGACTGACCACTCCTCCTCAGGCTCTTGCACCGAACGACTGAGGGGATTGACGATTCCCACTCACTGTTTACAGGAGCAAAACATTCTCTTAAAAAGAAACAAACTTTCTGATTCTGCTCACAGTGCCTGCATCAATGGTGGGCTGAGGGAAAAGGAAGATGGATTAAAGGACCCAGAGAGGCAGAACCCAGGGCCTGCCGCTCCAAGTCTATTCTGTGCCCGCTCCCTTCATCCCAATCTCCACCCCACCCCACCCCCCAAGGCTCTTCCTTCGCTGAAGGATAGCGGTAGGACCTCAGCGCTAAAGCAACAAGAACCTACCCAGAGCATGCAGGACAGGCAAATCCACGTCATCTTCACAGGGTCCCGTTCCTGCGCTGCGGGCCAAGTGGGGGCCTGCCAAGGGCCCCCTGAGCTTGTAGTGCCCACCAAGCAGGCAGAAGGAGTGAGGAGTCCTAAGCGGCTGGTTCAGCCAGCATCTGGGCCTCCACTCCCCTCCCACACCCCCCTCCTCCACACTCCTCCCCTTGTCCCAGCCTCCTCGCTCTTCTCTCCTCCCAGACTCCGTGGCTGGCTGGGGGGTAAGAAGCTCAGCTTAGCAGGGGGCTTGAGACGCGGATAGGGCCAGGAGGTGGGTGTCTGCCCAAGGCAGGGCTCTATGAAGCCACACCCTCCCCAAGCACAGCACCCCTGGAAGCCATGGAGGACCCCCCCTTTCCTCTCCCTGATCTGGGGTCTTGCAGCCTAAGATCTGCTCCAAATTGCAGACCGGTGCAGGGACCCCACTCCAGAACCTTCCAGGACATCAGTGGACAGACAGACAGATTCTGATGGCACAGTCTGCACACCCCAGGGCTGCTGGGCTTCTCCCCAAGATCCCTGGCCTTGGAACACACACTCATTTGAACACATGCAGCTAAGACAGACCCTGCTGCGGCAGGCAAGCTCCCCAGAACAGGACAGGCCTTGACACAGGAGAAGCGGGTGATGGGGAGGCAGGGCCCTGCCCCCAGGCTGTGGATTTCATCCCATTTTTTTTTTTCTGATTTCTTCCTCCCCTTTCTTTCTTTCTTTCCTCCAACATCTGTCCCAGCCCTTCCTGCCCTCTGAAAGGGAGCCGGCTGCAGACTCCTGCAAGAGAGTCTGTTTTTCTTGACTGTACCCTGGGCCAACATTTGGTTTGCATTTTCCCACTTCCTTCTTCTCCTCCTCCTCCCCCTCCTCCTCCTTCTCCTCCTCCCCTCCTCCCCCTCCTCTTCTTCCTTTCCTCCACGCGTGAGCTCAGCTCTCCCCTTCCCACCCTTTCCCATGCCGTGTCTTTACCACAGTGCCCCATCGTTGTCGTCGTCCCCCCGCCCCCAGCCCTCCCTGCTGCCTCGCGGGACAGAGACTGGGAAGAAGACAGTGTTCAGGTCCAAATATGTTCCCAGGAAGCCCTGCAGGGAGTCCAACCGAATCTGCCCCAGGCCCCTAATGTCTGGAGCTACCCCCCCCCAAAAAAAAAAAAAAAAAAAAAAAAAAAAACAATAAACCATTTCCCTCCTGAGCTCTGGCCTGGTTGGACTAAGTGAGGGGTGGGTGGAGGCTGTGAATAACTCTCTAGAGCTGTCCAGGGACAGACAGGGGCTCGGCCAACACCCTCTGTGGATGCACAAACATCAGGAAGCAGTCCAACTTACAAACACACACAAGGCCAAGGACAGGGCCCCGCCCAGAGTAGGCACTTGGAGACCATTTGCCTGGACTGAGTCATTCAGCAAGAAAGTCAGTCCTTTGGCCTGGGCTCCGATGCACACGTATGGGCCACGTGGACAAAGGATTCCATCATATCCCCTGCCTTTCTTCTACCTGTCCAGGATCATGCTTTGACACTGTTTATCAACGCCACATATGGCACAACCCCAGAGTCATGGGGATTGTGCAGCTAAGTATGCAGGCTCCCAGCCCAGCCAAGCTATTCACCTAGAAACCCAGGAAGGAGAGGAACACACTCCCTCTTCACTGAGAAAAGTCTACCTGGCCAGATGCTCAGGTTTTGAACTACATGAAGGATTGACTAGCACTGTTTGATGAGTGAGGGAGCAGAGGACATGGAAGAGGGGTGTCTAATTCTGGTCCTTCCTAGAGCAAGTGCCTAAGTGATAGGGTGAGGGTAGGGAGCCTGAGTCCCCCCTATATCCTTCTCTAGGCCCTTCTGTAGAGCTGTGGAGCTGGGAGAGGCGGCTCTCATCCCCTGCCATGATCTCAATGCCTGCCTGCATCCCCAAGCCCAGGTTCCCCACGTCCAAACCTGCCTGCTAGAAACCAGCTAACAGAGGCCCTGGTTTTCCATGTAGCCATGAGGATCTACAAACGGTCACCGCATACAAACCCTCCGCCCCTCCTCTCTTGGATGGAGCTAGCATACAGCGGAGTTCTCTGAGTACCTTGAGCACTTGCTCTGCCCAGGCCCCATCACCAGCTCTCCTGGATCTATCTTCTTCTCCCAGGCCTCTGGAGATATTCAAGGGCTCCCCTGCCTGTTCCCAGGGCTCTTGGCTGCTGTCACAGAAGACATGCTTCCCAGCTGCTGTCTGGGAAGTTGAAAAAAAAATCACCTCGGAAATCAGGCCAAAGACACAGTAACAGCGACACAAACTTGTCTAACCTCCACGCACCCTGAAGGGACTCTCCAGTCTCCTTTCCTAGGACCAAAACCAGCAAAGGGTCCCCTCAGGGGAACCAAACTCTCCTATCCCTCTTTGCCAGGCCTCCTGGTGGGCTCCCCTGTACGTTAACCCTTCCCTGTAATGGAGTACTTTCTACTACTGAATGACTATCTCCCTGTTGACTGTTCAATGCCAGCCTGTTACTTTCAGCCCTTCAGAGCTGGCTGTGTCCTCCCTGAGCTAGACGTGGGAGAGCTTCCTGGACAAAGATGTGCTCTCTGTCTGTATCCCTTGAGCCAAGTATACAGACAATGATGAGATGGTTCAGCAAGTCCCATGAGTTGTCCTCTGACCTCCATACACACACACACACACACACACACACACACACACACACACACAGTGGCATATGTGTGTGTGCATACCCAAAGAGACACACACGATAGATAGATAGACAGACAGACAGATAGACACACACACACACACACACACACACACACACACACACAGTGACATATGTGTGTGTGCATACCCAAAGAGACACACACGATAGACAGACAGACACACACACACACAGTGACATATGCTTGTGTGCATACCCAAAGAGACACACACAATAGATAGACAGACAGACAGATAAATAGATAGATAGATAGATAGATAGATAGATAGATAGATAGATAGACACATACACACAGTGACGTATGCATGTGTGCATACCCAAAGAGACACACACAATAGATAGACAGACAGACAGACAGATAGACACACACACAGTGACGTATGCATGTGTGCATACCCAAAGAGACACACACGATAGATAGATGATAGATAGATAGATAGGTTGGTAGGTAGGTAGATAGGTAGATAAACACACACACAAACACACAGATGTAATTTTTGGTTTTTGAGACAAGGTCTCACTATTGGAGCCCTGGGTGGCTTGGAACTCACTATATAGAAAAAAAAAAAAAACCTCAAACTCAGAGATCTACCTGCCTCTGCCTCCTGAGCGCTGGGATTAAAGGCATGTGTCATCATGCTGTGTTAAATGAAATTTACAAAACTAAAATTTTAAAAAGAACCTGGCATGGTGGTGCGTACCTTTAATCTCATCACTTAAGAGGCACAGGCAGGTGGGTCTCTCTAAGTTTGAGGCCAGCCTGGTCTATAAAATGAGATAATGAGTTGCAGGATAAGTCAATCAATCAGCCAGCCAACAGGCCTAACATATTTTCTTATTTATTTATTTATTTATTTATTTATTTATTTATTTATTTATTGGGGGGGGTTCGAGCCAGGGTTTCTCTGTGTAGCTTTGCACCTTTCCTGGAACTCGCTTTGGAGACCAGGCTGGCCTCGAACTCACAGAGATCCTCCTGCCTCTGCCGCCCGAGTGCTGGGATTAAAGGCGTGTGCCACCACCGCCCGGCACATTTTCTTATTATTAGCATCTCCCACCCTCTCCTAAACCCTCCATTCTCTCCCCTTGCATAGATGTGGGCGGCCCTACCTGCTACTTTTGCCCAAGCTTGCAATGCCCACCCATCATCAGGACCCTGGATTTCTTCCTACTGTCAGCTATGGCCACTGATCTGAGTTCCAGCAGGCTGCAGACTCACTAGAGGCTTCTCTCATCTTGGGAGTCCCATACTGTGCCTGGGGCCTGGATGTGTTACACACAGCAAACACCAGGTACACACCGGTGAGCTGGCTGGGCTCCCTGTGGGTGACTCCAAAAGCCTATGAGCCCAACCACACCCTGTGCCACCCTGCGTCCCCAACAGGCAGCCTTTAGTGGTTTCATTCCAGCCCTCCTTCTATAGCAAAGACCTCTGGGTTCCTCCCTCTAGCCCCCTGCTCTGCGACCAGCTGAAGAAACAGGCTTAGCTGTTGACTCTGGGCCAGTGGTGGCTTCCAGACACCCAGGGGGGATCCATGGGCCTGGGAATGAGCTAATGGAATTAAAATTGGCTGCCTCCATTCTTCCTCTGCTCCTCAGTTTCCTTGCCTGCAAAATGGTCAGGCTGATGGTCCCTAATGCCCACCCTCCACCCCCAGCTCTATTTCCTGCCTTGCTAAAGCTTCCTAGAGCAAGGTCCACCCAATCCATTCCTCCCCTCACCCCACCTGAAGCATGTCCCTCAAAAATCTCTGCTAGTGTCTCACCCAGTTCTAATTCCGGCACTGAGCCACCCCCTGTCCTCAACCACCATCCCCTGTCCCCACCTGCCACAGAATCTGAAGGTCACAGAGCTTCGGAGATTTTTCAAGCTCAGCTGGTCTGAGTGTCACAGGAAGAAACTTCAGGGCCTGAGGGAGGGTAGGGAGGCAAGCAGAAACGCAGTTGTGGGGCTCAGGCTATTGCTTCGGAGGCCTGCCTCCACACGGGCTACTCCTCAGCTCTTCGGATGAATCTCACTAATGAAGTCCCCAATCTACATTTTTATGTAAGAACTGACTACAAAAGATGAAAACTATAAATTTTAAAGTATTAAATATAAATATAAATATTTATGTACACACACACACACACACACACACACACACACACACACACACAACTTGGAAGAACAAACTAAGGATCTCCCAGAATGACTTGAACTCTGGGACGTCTCACCTCACCTCAGGTCCTGTTGAGCAGATAACTAAGTGCACTGTGCTCAAGGGCAGTGGAGTGATCTCCCAGGAAGCATTAGGAGCACAGCTCATGGTCCTCTGACTCCCAAACTCCAGATTTCCCAGGTCCCCCTGTTTCTCCTAAGCATCCTGCTCAACAGACACCACAGGCCAAAGGTAGCCCTCGGTTTTTCCCCTGCATTGAGCACTCCTACCCTGACGCTGGACACCCCAAGCCTACCTCTAAGCCAGAGGAGGATGCAGAAGCCTGGAACACCCAGCTGTAGATCCCCACAGCACTCAGCTGCTGGATACATACCCCTCCTCCTCCTCCTCCTCCTCCCTCCCCCGCCCCCTCCCACCAGACTCTGTCACTTGTCCTATCCCAGGAAAGACTGACACCAACTAACCAGCCCTCCTACCAACAACCCTCATCTTAAAGGTGCAGGAAATCAGCACAGAGAGGTTGAACAACTTGCTCCAGTCACACAGCTAGGACTGAGGCAATGGAGCCCCAGGCATCTGACTTCTCCCGGGGATAGAGCTTTGTTTTGTCGTCCTAGGAACATTATAGTCAGTCGCCCAGGATCGGGAGTCATGCTCCCATATTCTGGTAACTGTTCACTGTCCTTTCCACTCCTTATTAAAGAGCTGACAATACAACTCCAGGAAGGGGGTCAACTGCCCTGCCCAGGCTCAGCAGGGGAAAGAAAAGGAACAGAAAGAAGAGCTAAGGTTAAGTGCTACTCTGACATGGGTCAAGATGAGACCCACCGGCTTGGCCACGGCAGGCAGGAGCTGGACCCTGCTGCTTCTAGTTCCATCCTTTCCAACAAGCCATGCCACATTCCCCCATCCATAAGCACTCTTTGGGGTCTTTGGTGTCTGGAGCCAGTACCCCTGGCAGAGACTCTCTGCTAGGTGTTCATGGTGCAACCGTGCAGGTAAGGATTGAGTGGGTTCTCCCGGTCCTATCAGCAAACTCTGACATGAGATACTAGCCCCGAGCACCAGGCACTTCTTCCTGATGTCCACTAAGGCCCCTCATGGACAACCCCAGGCCCTGCCCCCAAACCCAACACCCCTCTAAGACTAAGGCTGCTCCCCTGTACTCCAGAAATCTGAGTGCTCCATGGGAGGAAAAGGAGAGTCTCGAGCAGGCCCTATCCAGACTTCATTTCCCCA
Organism: Peromyscus eremicus; assembly: GCF_949786415.1. Classification (NCBI taxonomy): domain Eukaryota; kingdom Metazoa; phylum Chordata; class Mammalia; order Rodentia; family Cricetidae; genus Peromyscus; species Peromyscus eremicus. Next base: position 37,488,212 of record NC_081429.1, on the reverse strand, counting down.
GCCAACACAGGAAGGATCATAGACACATCCTGCACTCCCCTCTCCCCCCACCCCCAACCTCCCATCCACCAGCGCCCTGGATGGGGACAGTGTCTGGGCCCAATCCTGATAATTTTTAATAAGCTCCTTCCCGGCTCCATGATTTTGATCTCTTTCCCAGCTCTAATTTCCTGCCTGACTCCGGCCCTCAAAGGCTGCAAGAGGCAGCTGCAGGCGCTTATCGCCCTTGCTGTAGCCCCCAGGTCAGTCCTGGCCCCCTGGAAGTGGTAGAGTAGGGCACAGCGGGTGGATCCTCTCCTACCCTGCAGATGAGGAGGAAGGGGGATTGCTGGACGGCTGGATCCACTAACCTGGTCCTGGTTGGCCATTTCTCACCGCAGACTGTTCCCAAAGCTGAAAAACCAGTCTCCGCAACATCTGAACTCAGAGCCTAAGGGACAGTGGCTGGGGCTCTAGCCCTGCACTCCCCAGAGGCTGTGCTGCCTTCCAGCCAATCCCCAGAGACAACGCATTTTGCTGGAAGATTTCGAAGCATATCTTAGGTGACTGGGGTAGAAGCCCGCTGGCACTCTTCCCCACTGCGGAACGGCAGAGAGGGAAACTGAGGTACAGAGGCAGAACGAGGAAAAGAGGAGCCAGACATTCCTGAGAAGTAGGATAAAGGAAAGAATGACTACTGAAATCCTCCCATGCCTGAAGGAGGCAAGAGTGAGGTCAGGACCAAGACATCCTTCATTTTTGTTGAGTCCCTTCAATAGAGCAAGCGCATTGTTAAGCACCCTACATGAACTACCTCACATTCCATACCGCACTCTAACGATGGATGTGGACATTTTTATAATTCCCACTCTACACACAGGAAAACTAGTACAGGCAACTGCCACAGCCCAGATTCTCAGCTGGTAGGTGAGAATGCCAGAATTCCAAAGGCCAGCTCCATCACTGAGTCCCTTAAACCACAATGGTCTATCATGCCCACCGGTCTGGAGCTGAGCTAGTGCCCCCAAAGAAGTGGAGAGTGAATCAAAAAACCATAGGCCTCAGCCTCTGGAAACAGTCCCCTCAATAGAGGCTCCTGGGGCAATAGCTATGCTGTTGGGGGTCCCCCTGCCCCTCCAGGGGCTAAGTCAAGATTACTGGCCATATTTCCAGTTCCTTATTCTAGCCATGGCCCACATAAACTACTATGACAGGATGTAGCGAGAGGAATTCCAGAGAGACGAATGCTTAACCAGGACCCCCATCCTCAGTACAGCAAGTACCACCTCACCACCACCCCCAAAATCCACCTGCTGGTCCCTCCCTGGGACCCCATTCTCTGCTTATCCCGTTCCAAGGTCCCTCTACCCTTCTGAATAGGCAGAAATTCCTTCCAGAAGCCCACCAGTGGCCACTCCCTTTGCCTCTCATTTATCTTCCCGCATTAATTCCAGGACCTCTGAGATGGAGAGGGAGGTATTTCCAGGAAAAGGGCTCCTCTTCCTACATAAATTTCAAACCAAACTCCAAAAATGGTCCCCTGTCCCCTAATTTCCAGGACCATTCCAAGACTCAGGGCTGTCCTTCAGACTTCCGATGCTGAGCGGTTTGCTCAGTTGGAGTGCCAGCTACTGGATCTGCTAGCATGAGCTAGGGACTCCCCAGGATTCCCCACAGTGATGAGAGAGCCAAGCTGACAAGACCACAGTGGTGAATCTCTGAACAGGAGGTAATCCATCAAACTTAAGGGGGAAAGGAGGAGTTGGCTGGAGGGCTGGAAGGGACCAGGTGTCCTGTTACCTGGCTGCGAAGGCAGAGGCGCAGAGGCAAGAGGCAGGAGAAGAGGTACTTGCCCCAGCGGATCACGCAGGAAAAGCACCAGCTCAGCCGAGTCATGTTGCCCGGAGAAGTGGGTGTCCGGGAAAGTGGGGGCTCACGAGCAGCAAAAGGAGTACTGGCGGTACCAGTTGGGGATTGAGGGGCAGAAAACCAGCGCCCTGCGCTGGGCATCTCCCGGGGCTTCGGTCCCTGAGGAGCAGCTGGGGTATCCTGCCCCCTCTAGCGGGAGGAGCGGGTCAGCGGACCCTCGGCGAGGTGCCAGCCTGGCTCCATCTCCTCCGACCCCCTTCGGGCAGCTGCAAGGCGCTTCCACCCCGGGGGACTTCCTCGGCCGCTCCCTCTCTCCTCCCGCCGCGGCGGCGACGTGCCAGCCTCCAACCTCTGTCTCCGGCTTCCCCGGCTCTGCACGCCCGCCGGCAACTTCTGAGGCGGTAGGGACCCGGCAGAGGCGGTGCCAGGCGCAGGGCGGTCGCCTGCGGGAAGGAGCGACAGCAGCATTGTGCTCGCGCTGCAGTGAGTGTGTGAGTGTGAGTGTGTGTGCGCGCACGTGGATTCCCTCCAGGCCTCCCTCCAATTCCCAGATTGCTCCCCAGAGCATAATGTGATTAACTTAAACGGAGGCCATCGGCTTCTACCGCCCAACAGAAACATGCATGCGCAGGGCATGCATGGGGACACATATCAACTTAGACACCCTCTGATCCTGGCCACACCCCTACTCATCGTCGGAGATCCCTTTCCAGCTCACTCCAGATGTGAGGATGCCCAGAGTCCAAAGCACCCCAACAGGTTGGAAGGACCACGCCTCCCTTCTGCTAGGGTGTAGCGTGCTTCTCTTCTCCCTTTTCACTCTGCCCTGCCGGGTGCCACTTCCCTGTCTCTGTGCGACTCTGGAGATTGTAAATGGGGTTGCTTTCGGGAATAGTGTTTGGGGTCACCATACTAGGACCCTGGAACTAGAAAAGGAAAAGAAAAGAGGGGCGATGCAAGGCTCTGGAGAAACAGGCAGACAAAGGCGGACAGAGCCAGGCGGGGACCCACAAGCAGAGTGGGGGAGTGGCGGCAGGCAGCGCTGAATTTCGCCTGAATCTGTGGCTGCCGAGAAACTCAGAGGGCAGCGGGCCAGGGCTGGAGAGAAGGGGGCGGGAGCTGCCGGCTGCTTCCTCAGCAACTGGACCCCGGGGCCTTGCAGACCCTGGCCCCACCCCTACTGCCGCAATCCCCATTTCAAGGCCAGATTTCCTGGGGGTGTGTACCGCTGTCCCCTAACTTCCAGGGTCTTTTTCAACTTGCAGCTAAGGGCCTGAAAAAAGTCTTGCCAGCTACTCCTGCCCCCTCCCCCAGGACTCTTCTGCAATGCAGAGGCGTTCATAAGCCCACCCCTGCACCAGCTCCCCCACCTCCACCCCACCCCCCAGCACCTTCCCCCCACACACACACCAGACAACACAGGAGGCCGTGTAGGAAGAATAGTAAAGGCTAGCTGGAGAGAAAAGAGGCAGACAGACAGGGACAGACATGGGACCCCCATGATGAAACTTCAAAATGAAGACTGGAGGGACTTGAGGGAGCTAGGTGGTGAGAGGAGGTCTGATTCCATTCATGGGAGCCCATTCCTAGGGGGGTGGACCTTTGTCTGTGCCCACTATGCCCAGTAAAGTCTCTGGCTCTGCTCAGTCCTGTTCCAGGCCTGAGGGGAGCCTTTGCTCTCCACAACTTTCCTACCTTGGGGCTACAGGAAACACATTGAGATCGGAGAAAATGGAGTTTAATCCATAGCATGTGGGATGACACTTAATTGAAAGAATCGCTTGTTGAATTTTTAAAGATGGGAGGAAATTCCTCGGGTGGAATTGGCTGACATGAGGCCAAGGGAGGAAAGCAAGGTAGCTTTTCCTTCAAAGGCTTCTCAAAGTCTTCTCGGTGATGAGGGTATGAGAGACACGCCACAGAGCTGGAAGGAAGAAGGGCTGGTGGGCAGGAAGGGAAGGAAGAGATCACAAGACCCAGGTTTCTGCAGCCGGGACCCTTCTAGACAGGGCTCCTGGGCAAAGCTCTCCACTTCAACCTCTGCACCATAGGCCGACCACCCTCCCCAGAGAGAAGGAAGAGTTCATGACACACAGGACAGGAAGCCAGGCCTGCCTGCAGCTGCCTGGAGAGTCCTCACAGCTCTACCACACCATGCATGTCTCAGCTCATGAGAGTCAGCGTAACCCTACACGGATCCCCTAATTCCACCAGAGTCGCTGCAGAATCTCCACACCTCTTAAAGCCATTCCATAACCTCCTGGAAGGTTCTAGCAAAGACCCTTTTTGAGGGTGAGCTTCCAGTTCCCAAAGGTCTCTTCCCATTCTTGTTTTGTTTTGTTTGAGACAGGGTCTTACTGTGTCGGCCTGGCTGACCTGGAACTCGCTACCTAGACCAGGTTGGCCTTGCACTCATACAGATCTGCCTGTCTCTGCTGATGTCACAGACTTAAGCCAACATGCCCACCTTCTCCTTCCAATCTTGCTCCCCTTACTCCCTCAAAGTCACTCAGGACACCAGTAACTCCATCCAGTTCCCAGTAGCTTCTTGGTATCCCACCCACCCCCGCCAGCTCCGCTTCTAGGCCTCTGAGCCTCAGGAACAAAGGTACAAAGTTCCTCATTCATGGACCAGATGCGCAGACGCAGGAGACAGTGGGTTAAAAGTGTAGTATGGGGTAAGAGGTGAGTCTAGGTGGGACCCTGTCTGTTAGAAGGCTGCACTAGCAAACACCACATAAAGACTTCTCTACTGCCTCTATGTGGGGGTCCAACAGTGACCCTCAGTTCTCATCTCTCCCTCTCTAGTGACACTTTCGTTACATTTATTTTTTTTGTTTGTTTATTTACTTATTTATTTGGGAAGCATGCTCATGGCATGGCCTTGCACGTGGAGGTCAAAGTTCAATCTGCAGGAGTCGGTCCTCTCCTTCGACCCAGTGGGTCCTGTGGGTTGAATTCAGGTTGTCGGGCTTGGCAGCGACCAGTTCTATCCATTGAGCCATTTCCCCAGTCCCCCAGTGACATTTGTAAAGAGCTGATCACCATCCATCGAATGCCTGACGGTTCCTTACCTCCCTGTCCATTAGGCATGACCTTCTCCAGCCTTCCATAGACCCAGAGCCCTGACTTCCAGCCCTGACACCCCCTTGTTCTTCCTCCTCTCCACTCCCTGCCCCACACCCACTAGGCTCCATATGGGCACAGGATAGGAGGCTGTGCTGTGGGTCCATCAGGGATGGAAAGAATAGGGGTTTCTTCCTCCACTGTGATCCCATGGTTGCATAAGGTCCTGCCACCTCACACTCCTGGCACCGGGACGGGCTATCTCCCCTAAAACTGTCAGCCAAAGTGAGTATGTCTTCTTATGAGTTGATTTTGTCCGGTATTTGTTGTTGTTGTTGTTGTTGTTGTTGTTGTTGTTGTTTTGGTTTTTGTTTGCTTGCTTGCCTTTTGTTTTGTTTTGTTTTTTTTTTCAGACAGGGTTTCTCTGTGTAACAGCTCTAGCTATCCTGGAACTCACTCTGTAAACCAGGCTGGCCTGGAACTCACAGAGATCCCTCTGCCTCTCAAGTGCTGAGATTAAAGGCCTGCACCACCACTACCTAGCTTTGTTAGGTATTTTAAAAAATAAATTTTATCTCATTGCGCGCGCGCGCGCGTGTGTGTGTGTGTGTGTGTGTGTGTGTGTGTGTGTGTGTGTGTGTGTGCAGGTAGCCACAGAGGCCAGAATACAGCATCAGATCACCAGGATCACAGGTGAGAGCTACCTGATGTGAGTGCTAGGGACTGAACTGGAAGAAGATTCCAATCCAGAGCAAGGTGGGGGTGGAGGCTACCTGTGATCTACCCACCCCCACACACCTACATATTCTTGGGTTGGGGCCAGGGAGGTCCCCTTTTCCCACAGCAAACCAAGGGAAGAAGGAAAGTGTTCCCAGAGGGGCCAGCGCAGGTGTCAGGGAAACAAGAGAGCAGGTCACTGCCCAGCTGTGCCCTGGGACAGCCGTGGGAGGAAAAGCCTACCTGGCAGCAGAGTACAGAGTCTCCTCTGTGTTCGCCCCTAAGGGCTGCAGTGCCCCAGTCTTTCAGGACAAAGGCAACTCCTGTTAGAGGAGAATCCCTGAGCATTTGATCTCGGGCTCCATGTCTCACTTTCACACCTAGAGAGAGATGTGTGAGCATGGCTCCCTGGGGACCTCCCAACCCTTCTCCATGAAGGGCTTAGCTCCAGCCATCCCCTCTCGTTCCCCCACCCAACACCTGCTCACAATCAGAGCTGGAGTCCCTACCCTCTCTTGTGATGCTCCTGGGCCCCCGGGAGGTTTACGGTCAAATGCTCCCTCCCCTCTCAGGTTGGCCCTTCGGCTCCCACACCAGAGATGGGTCTCCTCACCTGCACTCACATGATCAATTAGCCAACCAGACCCAAGGCACAGAAACTCACACCCAGCCCCAGGCCACTCTGCATACCGCAGAGCAGGGATGCCTACAGAATAGGCCTGAAAGGGCTGGGCTCCAGGGGCAATGGCTCCAGGGGCAATAGCTCCAGGCAGCCTCCTCTGGCCGGCCCACAGAAGTCCTTCCATTCCTGCCAACCCCTCTGTGAGCACTGATAGCTCATTTCCTCCGAGTTCTTGGCACAATTCCTTGTTGATCTATCTATTCACCTTTTCACGGTCTCCCCTCCTTCCCCACCATAAGGCCAGCTCTAGAGGACACTGTCAGTCACTCCCAGGTGCACCCCAGTACCTAGCACTGACATGTGGGGAGCTGACATGTGGGGTCCGGCATGTGGGCAGTAAACACGAGCTACTTGGTAAGTTTCCGGTTGATTGTAAGAGGGAAGGAAGGAAAAAAGAAGAGAGGAGGGTATGAAGGGAGAGACATCCCTTCCTGTTTGCAGATCCTGGCCAGTGGTGACTGTCACTTGGAGAGCTCTGCTGTTACCGCAGTTTGGCCAACAAGGTCTTTATGTCTCCACTCCGCCCACCCCGACAAGCGACATTATGATCCCGCTTCTGAACCAGCCCTCCAACATCTACTCAAACTTAGAGATGTCCCATCCGTTCCCTACCCTTGCTTTTCACCGGACGCTGGAGCCCTGAAGGGTCCAGTGATTTGCCAAGGGTCACATGGCCAGCAAGTGGCAGTATCCAAGCTGGTAGGGGCCCCTGCTCTTGGTCCATTGCTTCTCCATAGCATAACATAGTAGCCAGAAGGAAGGAGGACTATGGTCAGCCTCCTAGGGATGTTTCTTCACCACTGCTACCCCAGGTCGGTGATCTGTGAAAGTCAGGAAGTTCCTCCTGATACCTAACCTCCAGTCCCCCTCTCAAATTCCGAACTGTTTCCTTGAGTCTGCCTTCCTGGGGGAGAACAGCTTGGTCACTCTCTTCTACACAATAAATGCCTTCAGACGCTGGCAGCATGTTATTCAAGCCCCCTCCTCTCCCCACCCCCACCACTCTGTTCTCTGGGCTGAGAATCCTGGTCCTCTGGGCCCTTTTCCAAATGATTTCCATCACCACTCAGCCGCCTAGGACATGATTAACGGTGGGTGGGGGAGGAGTGGGCACAGGCCCGGCAGGCTATTGATCCACTAGGGACCCCCAGGGTGGGGAAGGAAGGGCAAGGGTTCTGAGGTCATCCTGGTCACCCCTTCACCCTGGAGTGTTCTTTGCGGGGTGGCCCGGAATGGAGACTCTGCAGTCCTCGGAGCTCAGCTGCTGGGTGGGAGCCCAGGCTCCCACAATAAGATTACAGCAGGAAAGGTCTAATTGATTCTGATGGATCAGAGAAAGGCGGGGGATGAATGGAGGGTATGAAGAAGTGCAAGGAACGAGGCTAGAGGAAGGGATCAGGAGAGCTGGTCTGGGAAACCCCTTTGCATCAACACTAGCTAATCACGGGTGTACCCTGCCCCCACCTCCACGGCCCCGCCCCTCCCGGGAAGCCAGCGACGGCCAGCCTCACCCCCAACTCCACAGAGAGGCAGAAAGCTGACCTACAGCCTCAAGACTAGGAACTCAGATGAGAAAGAAAGGCAGAGACAAAGGCAGTCCCCTGAGGGAGAGATGGGGCACAGCCTGAGGCACAGACAGATAAATAGGTTCGGCCCACCCCTCCTTAACCACGTCACTTCACTGGGCCTCTTTCTCAACCCATTTCCAGAGCAGTGCATAAGGGGGGACCTGAAAAGTGGACCCCCTGACTCTCCACTCCTTCCTTGGCCTCAGCCTGAAGCCTACAGGTTTCTGAGAATACGGGCAGATGCCAGCTCACTGGGACAGGCCCCTTTAGGGCACAGGGGACAGAAGAAGGGAAAAGACCCCCAAGAGAAAACTCCAAATTGGCAGCAGGAGGGGGCTGAACATAAGAACCTCAACAGACTAGAGCAGGGAGAGGAGCGTGAGTGGAGAGGAGGGCAGAGTAGGGAAACATGGGGGCGGGGGTGGGGGGTGGGGGGGGTGGGGGGGAGCAAGCTGAGGAAGAAGGAGGTAACTGGCTCCTCCCTTCTAGAAAGAGCAAGGGAGAGAAGAGAGGGACACAGGAAGAAGAGAGAGATGGCACAGGGCAGAGCCAGCCACCCAAGGACGCCGAATTGAGAAACAAGCCAGACCTGGCCTCATCCACCGACTGCAGAAACACAAGGTCCTGACAAAGGCTGCCTTCCTGGGCTCAGCCCACAGGAGATGGGTTGCTGGGGGTGGGGGTGGGGTGGGAAGGGTGTCCAAGCTCAGGTCTCCAGATGGCTACAGCCACCGTGGTCAAGAGCCGGGTCCCCAGGGCCAATGACCTGGGACACTTGGCTCCTTAGAAGGACCTAGGACAGGTCCAGAACAGGGTCCTAGATGGTGCAATGTGGTCAGAAGTCCGCCTAGACGTTAGGTCCTTTCCCACTCCACAGATGCAAGAAACATGGCACCCCAGTACCCTGGTTGGTTCTGAACAGCTGTACCCTTCAAGTCAAAGCTAGGCACTCTCCTTGAGGTCTGCAGACCCCCTCCCCCAATCTGAGTGGTACAATTTAGATTCCTCCTCACCCTAACCCAAAACTCCCAATCCCACTCCAGAATCCCTTGAGCCTAGTTTCTGACACATTTTCTTTCTTTCTTTCTTTTTTTTTTTTCCTCCCAGAGACAAGGTTTCTCTGTATAACAGTCCTGGCTGTCCTGGAATTCATTCTGTAGACCAGGCTGGCCTCGAACTCACTGACATCTGACTGCCTCTGCCTCCCAAGTGCTGGGATTAAAGGCGGGCGCCACCACTGCCCGGCTCTTCTGACACATTTTTTTTCTTGCTCTATCTGGTAGCTTCAGGGAAGAATGTGCCTGGCCAGGCTCAAGCAGACCAGAGAGAAGAAGGTCCTATCTGGCCCTGTGAATAGACCCAACTGGGGTCCAGCCCCTCTAGGAGCCTCAGAGTTCTCATCTGTGAAATGGGCATCACCTCCCTTATCCCCTCTCATCTCCCAGAGAGAAAGACCCAAATACAAAAGCTACAAAGAGACTAGCATTCAAATCCTGACCCTGGAACCCGTGGGGCACATGACCTTGAGGACACTGTGTCCCTATCCTGAGCTACTATTAACATCTTCGGTAGAATGGAGACACAGAGCAGACCTCCCAGGGTAGCATAAGGAGTGAGTTAAATGTAGAAATGCTTGTGCCAGCTTGACATACCAGGCATCCTTCGGTGCCCGGACAAGCATCTTAAGACCTGGGATCAGTTGGAGAAGATGCCCTGGGCCTGTTCCCCACAGCTCTTCCTAGCCTGCCAACTATACACTGACCACCTCGTCCACCAGACAGCACTCCAGCCAGGGCCCTCCAGCAGAGCACGGTGTCTAGAACACGCAGTTCATATCCCAAGCCAGGCATGAACACGGAGGGAGAGGTGCCAGGTGTCCCCAGAGGACGCGAAAATAGTGCTGGCGAAGGATGGGAAGTGGGCCAAAGAAGAGGTAAGATGGGCTGCAGGAAGAGGCGTGGGTCCAAGAAAAGGGGGACAAGAGGCTGCCTCTGCATCAGAGGAGACAGAAATGGAAGCCCAGTAATGAACTCCTGGGACCCCACCCCCACCACAAGGATGAATGGGAGGAAACGAGCCAGGACCGAAGCAGAAAATACTTAAGTCGGACAGCAGGAAGCACCTCCAATGAGATATAACACTGCTGGAGCGACTTCTGTATCCCCCCCCACACACACCATTCTCCACACTCCTCTTTTAAACCCCTCTAAATCAGTCTCCCATTTTCAGCACAAAATCTCATAAATTCCTCTTCACCTTTTCAGGAAACCCGTATCACTGAGCTCCACACCCGCCGCTCCACACCCGCCAAGGAGTTATCTTGCAAAACCCAGAACTCACACCTACCATCCACAGGTCTGAGTAGTCAGCCCACTGAGTAGTCAGTGGAATGAGGCCACTTTCCAACCTGACAGCTGTTCCCATCCAACTCTTCCCCAGCTGGGCCACACCTGGGCGCTCCCACCTGGCTCTGTGCTGCTCTAGACATCCTTCCCCAGGCTGTCTGCCTGGGGGAGGTAAAGGAAGGGTTCAGCAGCTGAGGGTGTGGGTGGAAAAGCAAGGGGGAACTGTAGCCACCTGGGGGACACGGAGGAACCCCACTGCTGTTTCCATGCTCGAAGGAGGGGCTAGGGACAAGGAGAAAGGGGACAGGCAGGGTCTGTCCCTCAAGGGCCTTGGATTAGAAAAGCCATGCTCAGCCCACCCGGCAGGGCAGGGTCACAAGGATTTCCCCCAGAAATGGAAAAGCAGAAGTTACGGGAGCTGCCTGGCCATGTTGGACCCCAAATGACAGCGATGACATCCTCCTGCCTTTACCTTCCCCCAAAACTCTACTCCTGCAGTAGGCTGACCCTGGTCCCCAGTGGAAGACCCAGCCTCCTGAGGAGGGGGCTCCTAGGGAGGAGAACAAGGGACTCTAAAGAGGAGTGGCTAAACCACCATCACATCTGTGCAGGCAGGATGTCTCACGGCTCTTCCCAGACAGGAAGTCCAGTCTCTGCTCATAGCTCCAGCAGACAGTGACACATCTTCCCGTGTGTGTCCTATGCCCTTCCACTTCCCACTCCCCACCCATGAATGGCCTCAAGGCCACACTGCAGAAAACTGGTAGAAGAGGAGAAATTGGGGACACACGGACAAACGCCAGCCTCACCCTCAAGCCAGCTTCCCTCTAACAGGCAGGCTCATCCCCCACTTCATAGGTGAACGAACCAGCCCTGAACTTCTTCAATCCCAGCCAGGAAGCAGCCATCTCATCACCCTTCCAAGGCCCTAGGCCTCCCTGGTCCTGATAGGAAAGGGCTGACCCACCCCCTAGATCACTTGTTAAATTTTTCATTATCACCCCTGACAACAGTGTCAAACTTTGGGGAGCTGGAGGGAGATGGGTGAGTGGAAACTGTAAGTCCTGGCATGCAAAATCCCAAGCAGGCTGAAGAGTGTGGCAGGGAAGACGCCTGCCTCCCAGTACAGTCCCCATAGGGTTCAGGACTGATGAGCACAGACAGGATTGGGGACAGAGATAAATGTAAACCTGAAACAGGGAGACTAGTGAAACACGGAAGAAGCCATCACCATCCAGATCTCTTCTTCAACTCCAGAGACAGGAAGCTATTGTCCAAAGAAGAGTGAGATGGTGCTGGGCCTGGGGATATGGAACAGACACTGAAAAGCAAGTGTGTGTTCACTCCTCTGGGTGACAACAAAGTGGGGTCTTCTCAGAGATCCAATAAGCCCAAGTGTAGACACCCAAAGACACTAACAGGAGTTTGCCTGGGAAAACAGTCCAGCCTGGCAGCGGGATGCAATCGATCCTCCCTTTGTGCTCCTAATTTAAACACTGAACAGAAAACTGGGCTCTAAGCATCTGAGAAGAGCTTTCCAGATAAACCATACAGAACCAAAGCCACCTGGAGGAAGCAGCATAAGGAGAAGAAAGGCTACAAGATGATCACAATCCCCTCGGGGGAAGAAGGAAGAAATCATATTCATGGAATAAGAACAGGATGCTATTAAATGTGAAGAGCCTTTAGGGAACCTGAAGGTCTTAAGAATGTCAAGGCCCTGAAGCCCCAGCAGAGCCACAACTGAGCCTGTGTCTGCCACATGCTTTGTTCCCTGTGCCACTCTAGCAAAAGAGCAGGGCTCTCCTCTCTTGGACTCGGCAAGACTCTCAGATCCCAGAGCTCACAAGCAAGAGCTTAACCACATTTGAGACCAGCAAGGGAATGGAGACCTGACTATGAGGAGGGTGTACACATGCCAGAAAGAAAGAGATGAGGGACCAAAGGCTGGAATCAAAGACTGAGGAAGCCTACCAGCCTGGGGAGCCTACAGAGGGGGTCCTGCTGACCCACCAGAGGTCACCCAATTGTTGCCCAAGACACAGATGACTTCCATTTTCCTCGTAGGAAAATGGCCGCTCTCAGAGGTTGGGCTGCTACTTGGCAACTCATGTATGCAGAGCTGGCTCTCCAATCCACTGTGGCCCAAGCCACTGCCCATGGCCTGGAATGCTGTGCTGTGCCTGCAATGTCCTGGGCTGCCCTTGGGTTCAGGCCACCAACTAGGACTCCTGCATTGGCCTTGGCCTTGGCTTGTCTCTCTCTCTGCCTATATGCCATCCACCGCCAGCAGCAGCAGCTCCCTCCTGAGAGTTGCTGGGGTCCATGGTGCTCCAGACTCCCACTGCAGCAAGGTGGTAGGTAGGGAGACCCCAGGGCTCCAGAAGAGCATGTGTCCCAAGGAGGCCACGAGAGACTTGTGGGTTGGCCTCCGCCTTTGGCCCAGTCACCAAGCAAATATCTATTTTTATCTAGAACCCAGCAGGCAGTCAGTCAGGGTTACTCCAGCTGGGGTCATCAGGCTGGCCAGGGCAAAGGGAATGACAGTGCCCCAGGGGAGACCCTGCAGGTTAGAGGAGGGCAGGGGAAAAGGGATCTATGTTCGGGAGGGGAGAAGGAAAGGGGCCTCCTTAGAACTGGCATTAAGGATGAAGATGGAACCTGCCAGGTTTCTCCAAGACAGATAATGGGTGATCTGCAGGCAGGCCAACGCAGAGAGAAAAGAGACACGAACAGAGATAGGAGCAGATGGGAGACAGTAACCAACAGAGAGAGAAGGAGGTGGTGGGGGAGATCATACCCACACAGGGACAGCAGTGTTGATGACTTGACCCCCTGCCCAACCTGCTTCAGAACCTGGAGGACCCCCTCCCCAAAGGAACTGAGTCTCTTTCCTCCTGCTAGGACCACTCAGCCTTGGTCCAGGGCCCCAGACTCCCTGAACCCTTTCAACACCCATCTCTACTCACTAAATTACATAGGAAATAAGCCAAGCTGACTGGGGGTGGGATGCAGGGCACAGGGCCTCCTGGGAAGAGAGGGGACAATGGATAGGGGGGAAAGGGTGTCCCTTTGTCCCTCTGCAGGCTTGGGAGCTCAGATCTACACAAAGACCTTTACAAAGGGCCTCTGGCTCTCAGAGGGGGAGATAAATGGAGAAGGAAGGGAGGGGACAAGAGAGACCCCAGAGCTGGAAATGCCCGTCTGTGGGTATGGGAAGCAAGATGGAGGTTGTTCTCACAGCCCTACACATCAGCTACAGAGCTCAGGGGGAGGGAGTACAGGAGGGCTCCCAGGGAGTGGGGCTCATGCTCCCATGGGAGGGGAGGGGACTGGGGTCTGGAGTGCCCACCCACTCACTAGAGACAAGCGAAGGGGGGATCACCGTGCAAAGCAGACATAGATCTAACCCCACACTATCCCCAAAGAAGGTGGTAGCCACAGACCGCTTCTTAGACCCCTTCCTCTTGCACCTGGCTGAGGCAGGGGCAGGTGCGAAGAAGGGGCCAGGCTGGGGATTCCCACGGAGATTCCCAGGAGGGGAAGTACCGCTGACTAATCAGACAAGACCTTGACCTCTTTCAACCAGACTCCCTCCCCTCGAAAGGCCCAGGTGGAGGTACCTGTCTGGGGGCCTCCCGTGTCTCAACTACCCAGCACAGCACAGGACAGTCATGACCGTGTCCAACACTTTGCAGGGTGACAGAAAAGATTATTTATGTATTTAATCAGGGAGTGTCACCACCGTTCATGAGAGGTGGTCAGAGAATAACCACCCAGGGATTGAAGGCAGGTTGTCTGTAGCCAGTGCCTTTATCTCTGAGCCACCTCCCCAGCCTGAAAAGGCTGTTTTTTCAAAGGCATCCCTGGCCATCATTGTTAACTGCCCACTTGCCATGTCAGAGACCCCAAGCATGGGGTTCTGCACATAAGCAGACCCACTCTTCCAGAGTGGCCTCATGCAGACACATGGAGGGGTCAACCAGATGTCCCAGAACGGCCTTCCAGATTCAGGAGACTGAGCCTTGCTGCGCACCTGCAACATGCTGGAAACAACGGTCTCTCAGCTCCCCCACTCCTCACCAATGCAAAGCCTGTGTGCTGGCTCTGATTTCCTAGGCTTCCAGCTCCATCATCTCACACCTGCCACCTGATCAGCACAAGATACTTCACCACTAGCCCTCCCTCCTTTTGAATCCGGGCTGCCATGAGCTTATCTGTCCCCATGCTTCACCTGATGCCTAACTCCCCTCCCCTCCCCGCCCCCCCCCCCAGAGAGGAGCTTCCAGGCCAGCCTGCTCCTCCACCCTCCCCAGCTGACCTCAGCACTCCAGCCTGCAGACTATAGAGCAAAAGAAGATGCCAGGAAGGACAGAGTGCAGGCAGGCACAGACAGTGCCACCTGCCCCCCTGTCCCAGAGCTTGGCATGTATCACAAAGCTGGCTCTTTCCCAGAAGCCTGGTGTGGTGGGCTCCATCCTCCCTATTTCCCAACTGAGGTCACTGAAGCACAGACATGTGGAGTCATTTTGCCCAGAGCACACAGCTAGGAAGGGGTAAGAAATGATTCACCCAGGCAGCCTCATGCTCAGGTGCCTATCCTCAGAAGCCACAGTAGCTTCCTTTCTGGGCCTCTGGAAGTAGCCTGGCCGCAGGAAGGAATTTTGTAGGAAACAAGAGAAGCACAGAGAAACCGCCCCCTGCTGTGGCTCCATTAAAAGGCGAGGGAATAAAGGAGCCATGCTTCGCATAGTGAGTAGCCGGGGGTCAGGAGGCCGTCTGGGTGCCTCCCGTGTCTCAATGCAGTCTGCCAGCTGCTGCGGTGGGAGCTGAGGGGGCAGTAGAGGAGGGGGACAGTCTGGCCTGGCTGGGTCCGAGCCGACCGCCCACAGATGGCCTCAGCTTGGTGCCCAGAAACATTTGCTTTTGCTCCAACTTCATTCATCTACTGCTGTTACAGCTTGCCAACTGCCAGGCACCCCTGCCCCACACTCCGACCAGCTCAGAGAACAGTCAAGGTGAATGTCAGGGGTCAAGTCCAATTGCCCATCACCCACCCGCCCAGCATGAACTTTGGGGTAGGATGGCGAGGGGGGGCCTAGTAGACTGCCCATTTCTAAATGCCATACCCTGGGACTTTCCTTGGCCCAGTGCACTGTGCCTCAGTTTCCCCCCCCCCCTCAGCACTGAGGCACACAAGCCAAAAGGCAGGATGGGGAGGGCAGGAAAGGTATCAGAGGGAATCAAGACTCTGCTCTAAGTATCGAACTCACAGAGGTAGACGGCACTCGTGCCAAAGTCAGAACCTGGCAGTGAGAAGCCAGAAGGCCTAGAATGGACTGTTGACCACCTGTACACATCGTCATCCCTTCTAGATGCTTGAGTCACCCCCCACTGCTCCCCAAGTCATCTCGCACACACCTAAGGCTCCAGTCCACTCTGTGTCCTACAAAGGCAGCTAGCTGGAAATGAGGCGCCGATTCCTGCTGCAATCCACCACACTGTCTGCAAAGACTGAGCATCCCGCAGGTACCTCCAAGATAATAGGGAGAGTGACATGCTAAAGCACTATGGACTTCTCTGATGGGCAGCTTTGCCCCGTGGACTCTAGTAGCCTTCCTGAACTCTCCTCTGAGTGAAGAAGCCTGGCCCCTTCCTCCACCACCAGAGACTCTCAGGCTCCCCACTCCTGCCACCCCAGCAGGCAGACCTCTGGTAAGGTCCTCATACTCCGGGCCCTCACACTTCCGATGCATCTTATTTCCCGGAGGACCAGATGAATACTATCACTCAATAGCAATAACGATGACGATGATGCCCACAAAGACAGCTGTCCTCTATCAAATGTTGTCATCCACTGTACTAACGGCTGTTAGGAAGCCACCTGCCCTTGCAAGACAGATACATAGGGAGGAACAGAGTTGGAACATGGAAGCAGGGCATGAGAAAGAAGGCAGGGGAAGACTCCCAGGTCAGAAGCAGGCCAGAGTGCAGAGCCAGAGGCAGCAAGAGAAAGGAGATATGGCCAGAGGGCTCTTTCCTACCCACTTACTCTCTGTAGCTCTGGCCATAAACCACCAGCTCCCCCACTCCCAACCTGCAAGGGACGCGGCCAGTGGGGCTAAGCTGTGCCCAGCCCAGGACGTCTACACTCAGACTTCCACAGGACCCATGTCCTGATATCCCTACACCTCCTCAGCCCTCCATTTCCCATCCTGCAACTCTGCAAGGGTAAAACCCACATGCCTGGCACAGGTCTCAGGGTCCCAACAAAGCCAGGCCTGTCCCCTGGGAGTGATGCCTGGGCTGGGCAGCAGGTGAATGGAGCCAAAAGGACAAGGCAGAGAGCCAGACATGCTAGATGAGTTCTTGGCTTAACAACCTACCCCACCCAGCCCAAGTTCTTGGAGTTGGGGTGGGGGGTGTCATAATAGAGGTGAAGTCAGGGACAAGGACAGATATACAGCTTCCCAGAGATCCACTAAGGGAGGAAGAAGTGCTGGCTGACACAAAACCCCAACCCTAAACACACACAACATACAAATTCCTATGTGGTCCTGCCACATGAGAAAGACTGGTCAACAAGTTCCAGTCACCCCAGGCCCTGCCCTCCATGAATCCTCTACCCTGTGCCTTGAACAGATTAAAATGTAAAGCCCCTCCATCCTCCCCCCAACCTCCAAGACCTCTTTACAGCTCACAAGAGTCTCAAGGCCAAATCCTTTATCTCTGCATTCAAGCCCCTTCCTATCAGGCTATTTCCTTACCTTCTAACCTTTCCAAGCTCTGAATTCTACTGAACTGCCTATGCCTCCCCTCTGTGGTGGATATCTGTTCTATCTGTGACCTTGAAGCACCACCCCTAGAGATGTAGCAGATAACCTGTCCTACCTACCTATGACCTTGAAGTACCTGCCCCTGGGATGTGGCCCCTGGGCTACCCTTAAGACCTGAGAGGCATGTAGTCTGCTATCTTCTCTCCTTTGTGGGCTTGGATGCTAAGACAGATTCAGAGGAAAGAACAGCATGAGGCTGTACCTTGGGCTTCCAGGACCCTACTATAAATCTCCCGTGCTGTAGTAAAACTTCCTCCCTAATAAATTCCTTTACCCTTTAAGCAGACTCCATGGATTTCTTGTAATATCTGGCACCCAATGTGGGGCATGAACCCACAACCCTGAGATTAAGAGTCTCATGCTCTACCGACTGAGCTAACCAGGTGGAAGGTGCTCAGCAGTTCCGCAGGGCTCACTTGGAGCTTAGAGCATGGGGAATGCCAGCAGCCATAGAGGCTGAGGGCCGTGGGCCTCAGATTAATTTCAGTGAACGGCTACTATCTCTGAAGATCCCTTTTGAAATGCAATCTCCTCTGTGAGGGCTTCCTAGACAACCTCAGGCAGGACAGATCTGGACAGACAGCCCATCTGGTTGCAAGGTGAGCCTCCCTGGGACACTGCCCCCATGGACGGACTCATGTCACTACCCTTGGAGTTGGCTGTTACCTCAGGTGAGAGTCTCCCACAAAAGGAGAGGTCCAGCACAGGGAAACATTAACTGAGTGCAGAGGTAAGTCCCAAATAGATCAAAGACCCTAATGAAAGTCCTGAAACTCTAAAACTATGGAGGGAAACACTTCAAGATACAGGTGGAGGCAAGAACTTTCTGAGCAGGGCTCCAGTCACGTAGGAAACAGTGCCAACAACTGACAAATGGGGCCTCGTAAAATTAAAAAGTCGCTGCACAGTAAAGAAAACAAGCGAAGAATGAGGCAGCCTTCAGAATGGGAGAGAATCTTTGCCAGCTCTCCATGGGACAGAAGATTAACGTCTAGAACATACAAAGAACTCAAAAGACTAAATAACAAGAGTGGGGAGGCAGTTCGGCTGCTAAAGTTAGGACTTGAGTTCAGAACCAGCAGCCACGTAAGAACCAGGTGGTGGAGGTACCCGTCTGTAATCCCAGCACAGAGGGCCCCTGGGGATAAAGGGATGGGGGGATGGGAGGGAGAAAGCAAATCCCTGGAGCTCATTGGCTAGCCAGCCTGGCTTGACCAATGAGGTTCAGTGAGAAGACCAAGCCTCAAAACTCCAGGTAGATGGGCCAGAGAGATGGTTCATTGAGTGATGTGCTTCCTGCCGAGTCTGATAACGTCAAGTTCCACCCTCAGGACCGATATGAGAAAACTGACTCCTTTAAGTTATCCTCTGACCTCCAC
Organism: Peromyscus eremicus; assembly: GCF_949786415.1. Lineage (NCBI taxonomy): Eukaryota > Metazoa > Chordata > Mammalia > Rodentia > Cricetidae > Peromyscus > Peromyscus eremicus. The sequence continues at coordinate 37,469,771 of NC_081429.1, read as the reverse complement.
ACACGTGCTATGGTACACACACACACACACACACACACACACACACACACACCACAAACCATATAACTAAATAATAAAATAAACATAAGACTTTAAGAAAAAGTCAAGGTGTAGGGCTCAGGGTATGGCTCAGCAGTTAAACCACTCACCGCGCATGCCTGAGTAGCACTCTGGATCCCTAGAACCCACATAAAGTGCTGAGTGAGCATGGCAGCCCACCTAAAATTCCAGCCACAAAAGGCAGAGACAAGGTGGCTTAGCAAGGTGGCTAAGGAGATTAGCCATATAGATGAGCTCTGGGTTTGATTAAATGACCCTGCATCAATGAATAAGGTAGAGGAGCAATCCAGGATGATTACTGACATCAACCTTGGGCCTCCACATACATAGTCACGTGTCTACATGCATGCAAGCATGAACACACACATATGCAACATACACACAAAAAGAACTTGAAAAAATTTGTAAAATAAAAAAATAAAGATTGAAAATGGTTAAGAAATCCACCTGATGTTGCTCTCTGGCCTCTACATACACAAGCACACCCTCACACACATGTATACACAGCCATACAAACACATACATACACTGCACACAATAAATAAGTAATCAAATAACCCGGTTAACAAATGGGCTAATGAAATAAGCAAACAGTTCTCAAAAGAGGAAACACAAATAAACACTTGAAAAAAAAATGTCCAATCCCACCAGCCATTAGAGAAATGTAAATTAAAACTACAAGTGAGGGAACCTGGAGTGGTGTGACCAAGCATGCCTTTAATCCCAGCACTCAGGAAGCAGAGCCAGGTGGCTCTCTGTGAGTTCAAGGCCAGCCTAGTCTACAGAGCGAGATCCAGGACAGCCAGGACTCCATAGTGAGACCCTATCTCAACAACAAAATACTACAGTAAGGGGCTGGAGAGATGGATCACTGGTTAAAAGCACTGGCTGCTCCTTCAGAAGACCAAGTTCAGTTCCCAGCACCCACATGATGGCTCATAACCACCTGTAACTCCAGTTCCAGAAGATCCTCTTCTGGCCTCCCCAAGCTCTGAACGCATGTGGTCCAGACACACATACAGTCAAAACATATAAACTAAAAATAAATATATTTAAAAAAAAAAGAAAGAAAGAAAACTACATTGTAATTTCAACTCATTCTGGTCCAAATGACAGTCATCAACAATGAATGGTTAGGATGCAGACAAAAGGGAACTTCTCTACACCCCTGTGGAAGCCAGTATGGAGGTTTCTCAAAACACTAACAATAGCTCCTCCATCCGACTCAGCTGTAGCACTCTTGGGTATTTACCCAAAAGACCTCATGTTCACACATCGCAGAGACATCGCAGAGGCAGCAATGTTTATGGCAGCACTTTTCACACAGCTAAATTAGGGAACCAGCCCATTAATAGAGGAATGGATAAAGAAAATGTAGTTCCTGGCTGGGGATGGACCCCAGGAGTAGAGTGCTCGCCTAGCATGCCTAAAGTCCTGGGTTTCTTCCCCAGCACCACATAAACTGTGCCTGGTGGCATAAATGCCTGAAATCCCAGCCCTTGGGAGTTGAAGGTCATCCTCAGCTACATAGCGGGTTCAAAGCCAGCCTGAACTATATGAGACCCTGTAATGGCTGGGTCGGGGTAATGCATACCTTAAATCCCAGCACTCGGGAGGCAGAGGTAGGTAGATCTCTGTGAGTTCAAGGCCAGCCTGGTCTATCTATGTAACAAGTTCCAGACTAGCCAGAGCTAGGTAGTAAGACCCTGTCAAAAAAAAAAAAAAAAAAAAAAAAAAAGGCAGAAAGAAATGAAACCATCCATCCCAGATGTTCTATCACTCTAGCACAAACTGACTGAGACTCTCAGTGAAGCAGTGTGAACACACACAGTGCTTGAAGAGGGTGGGGGGGGGGAGAGGAGACTGAGGGACAAAGGGTGGTCATGGGAAAGAGAATAAATAAGAAGGCTGAATGGGGGAAGAGACAGGTGGAAAGGTGAGCAGACACACGAGAATCGAGAGGCTCCTTCTAGGTGCAGAATCATCATGGCACCCAGGACCACAGCCCACAGAACATGGGGCTTCATGCATCTGAAGACTCTGAAGACCATGCCTGGGGCTCCTCCAGGCCACTCTTGACCCTTCTGGCTTCAGCTAGGTCGAGATGAGTAGGGTGCAATGGGAATGGATAAGGACAGGCAGAAGTGTCTGCAAAGGGTGCTGGCGGAAATGCCTGGAGCAAAGGCAAAAGTTTACCCGGAAGCCCGGAGACACCTTCTCCAGTCTCCCATGACTGCCACCCACTGCCAGCCCTAGCTGGTTGCCAAATCACATCTTCCCATCTCAGTGGTTTCAAACCTGGCCAAGTCCTATCAGCTGACGTCATTCGATCCTGCACATGCTTCTGATGACCTTCAACCACACCTGACCTTGATCCCCTTGGTCAAACCCTGGTTCCTAGCCACACACACACACACACACACACACACACACACACACACACACACACACACACGCTCCAGCTAAGCACTCAAAGAACTCAAGCCCGGGTGGAGCCCAAGTTTGAGGGAGAGATGCAACAGCTCCACCGGATGGCAAGACAGCCCTTTCCAATCCTGTCCACATGGGTGTGGGTTTCCATTTGGGTCTTCTCTCCTTCCAAGGGATTCTCTGCCTTAACCATGCATCCTCCATCCACTGAGTAACCATTACTGAGCACCTGTGTGCTATAAAACCTTTGTTAAGTTCCTGGGACACCAAGTTCATTGAAACTTAACCTTGATATGAGACCCTTGCATATAGACTTACCGGGGAAACAGTCTTTGAATAAACATTCCCAGAGTGGCCCACCAATTCTCCCATTCCTGGCCAGAAAGAATTTGGGGCTGAGGAGATGGCTTAGTTGGTACAGCACCTGCCATACCAGCATGAGGACCCGAGTGCAGATCCTCAGAAACCACATAAAATTCTGGCATGCGTGGCATGCTTCCTTAAACCTCAGCACTTGGGAAGGAGTAGGTAGAGACAGGTGAATCCCTGGAGCTCATTAGCCAGCCAGACTAGCCAAATCCATGAGCTTCTTATTCAGTGAGATCCTGTTTCAGAAAATAAGGTGGAGATTAATCAAGGAAGACCAGCTGATATTAACCCCTCTGGCCTCTACATTCATGCAGGTGCACCAACACACATGTATGTGAGCAGGCACACACACACACGCGCACACACACACACACACACACACACACACACACACACAAAACAGAAAGACAGAGCCAGAGAGAGAGCCAGAGATGTACACAGATACACAGAAGTGGGGCCCATCTATTTTACTGTTCTGGGATAGGGCTCTGGACACCGGGGCTGTTCAGGCTAAGATAGGTAACTGGTCAGAAACATCAGGTCTTGGGTCTCTGGAAACAAAGAAAATTGGAAATCAGAGGTGGGATTCTAAAAAGGGGGAGGACCCTGGGTACCAGCCACCTCTTGAGTAGATGGAAACCTCTACACTCCTCTGTTCCCCCGAGGGCTGCCTTAGCTTGCCTGCCCTTGGCACCACACTCTGCCAGGGGACATTGGCAAGTTCATACAGCAAGCAAGGAGGCAATAGCTGGCTTCTTGCCCATCTGGAAAGAGAGAAGGAATGAGGCCCCACCCTCGGCCTCATACCCTCCTGTTCCTGCCAGGGACTGGGCCCGCCCCAGACAAAACATACAACTGAGAAGGAGGAGGTAGTCAGCTGAGTGCCACCTACCCCGCTAAAATGTCACCCTAGCTCTTTTGTTCTTCTCCCTCCCAAGTCCCACACTGGGGCTGCAGAGAGGTTCATAGGGCGAAACACTGGCGTGCCAGGGAGTCTCCTCTCCCTCCTCAGATATCGCTAATGCTGTTACCAAAATCCCTGGCATGCTTCATTTATAGAAAGAGCCCCCTGATTCTTTGGGTCTTCCTACAAACCATCAACATGGAGTCATACATGTACACAGCAGGCATTCAAACATATGACCACCAAAAGCCACATATGAAAACAATCAGAGAAGTTAGTCACAAAGAGCCCCTGAGGCCTGCCAATAGAGGAATAGGTAAATCAATCGTGTATCTTCACATGGTGGAACACCACCCAGCCAGGAAAAGGAGCAATCTACAGCCATGTACAAGAATAGGGATAAAAGCCACGGCCATAGTGTGGGTTATAAGTCAGGCGCAAAAATCAGCACTCCACTCAATTCATGAGGCAACCTATACCAGGCCGGTCTGTGCTAACAGAAGGCAAGACAGGGAAGATCCCTGTGAGGGAAAATCAATGAGTGGTAGGAGGCAGGAAGGAGAGTGTCAGGGTGCTGGGCTGGAAAACTCAATTTCTCTTCTTCCCCCTCCCCCAATTCGTGATGAAACCCAGGGCCTTCTATATCTAGACAAGTCCTCTATGACCAAGCCATATCCCCAGATGACCTCCCCCCCCTTTATCTGAAACAGGGTCTCACTATATAACCCAATCCATCCCCTCACTCACGGTCCTCCTGCCTCAGCCCCCTGAATCACAGGCATACCAATGGCTCTTTCCTAACTCTACGCGTGGAGCACAAAGATACGAGTGTCTGAGTTAGTAGGGCGTCTGTACACGCTTCTGTGAAATACTCTAACTGAGCCGGGGAATGGGTTGGGCCTCCTAAGCCACCCTATCTGTAAGCCGAGGAGTCACGCTGCCATCTTATTCTACCTCCACGCTCTCCCCGTGGCCCCGATCCTATACAGTCTCAGCCTCACTCTGCCTTCTCCATTAGTCGCCTCCTTCCCAAAAGACCGCCTCACCTGTCCAGGCTCCTGACTTGGCCTCTGCTCCCTTCACACCATAACCATGGCCTAGACAAGGAGCCAGAACAGCCACAGAAAGTCTCTAACTTCTGTGGGAAGTTCCCACCACCCTCCACCCCAGGATCTTTGTACATGGTACTCCTTCCTCTCAACCTTCTCCCTTCCATACCTCTGCTCCGGCCCCCTCCGGAAGTACTACTTCCTCTCTCTGCCAATCACTCTGCTGTCATCCCGTGACAGACTGACCTGCCTCCCCCACCCCTGGCACTGTGACCAGGGAAGGAGTATGGTTCGAGACCTCATTCATCTCTCCCACCCAAGGACAGTCCCCCGGGGCAAGAGCAAGTGCTGCCTGCCTTCTGCCTTGTCCCCCAGCTCCTCACCTGACGCCACTTGTCCCAAACTACTTGAATCAACATGGAGCCAATGAACAACCAGGCTCCTATCTGGCAGGAGATTAAAAAGCCAAAGTTGCATTTGGGGACGAAACTCCCACCTCTCTGGGGCCAGGACACCTGAGGTAAAGTGGTAGCTTTGACACTTATTTACATGAAGTGTGACACTGGGCAAGTCGCTCCCCTTCTCTGAGCCTTGGGGTGCTTATTTGTGAAACACAAAGTAGATGGCGCGGAGCCAGGGTAAATATGGAGAGATGCAGGAGAGTGTCCGTGTGTGCAGCAGCTGTGTGGGCATGCACACGCTCCTTCCTCCCTAACAACAGCATCCATAGCTTTCGTCACCTTAACACCGGGAGCTGTGGCCACCTCGGGTTCAGAACCGTGACCTAAGGTCTTGTTCGGCTCTGGAGCTCTGGAACTCTAGCAAACTAGAAGAAAAGGAAGTAACCCAACCCCAGGACTAAGAGCTGGATTCGACACAGAACTGTCCATCCTGTAGGAACTTCCAACAGGGGTGGCTGCAGGTCTGCTAAACTTTCAGGGACTCCCGGCTGGGAGAAGCAGAGGCCAGAGGAGTAACCCCAAAGGACGGCTTTAGGAGGGAAGAATCGGCCTGATGTCTCTTTCTGCTGCTCCCGCCACCATCAGACAAGCACCCACTTGTCTTGGATACGGCACAGAGTGAGGAGGCGAGGTTGGCACCTAGAGATGCCCGCCAGGCCCTTTGGCGCCCAGGTCAGAGAAGCTTGGCGGGAACCTTCAGGAGGGATGCCAACAATCCCTACCCTCCTTCCTCTTCAGGCCCCCACAGGAGGGAGCCTCAGGAGGGCTCGGCATGCACAAACTCTGAGGGCCAAAGAAACCAGCTGAGGGTCATGAGATGGTTCAGCTGGTACAGGCACCTGCTGCCAAGCTTGACGCCCTCAGTTTGATCCTGGGGACCAACATGGTAGAAGAGATGTGACTCTCACAGGACATGGACCATGGCATGTGCACAATAACACACACACACACACACACACACACACACACAAATAAATAAATAAAAATGTTTTTTAAAATTAATAATTAAAAAAAAAAGTCAGCTGAGGGGTATAGGATCCAAGCTCAAGACAGGGCAAAGCTGGAGCGGGCAGCACCCTCCAAACGGGGAGGAGGGGCAGGTCTCAGATTGGCTGGAGAGACAGAGTGGGTGGGGCTAGGAAGAAGGGGGGCTGCCTCCGCAGAGTGAGAAAGGCAACTGCAGAGAAAGGGGACAGGGATACCACAGTGGGCAAAGGGGGCATCAGAAGAGCAAGGCTGAGAGGGTCGTCAGAGACATCCAGCCCGCCTCAGGGCACAAAGTTAGCCTGTGGGATGGGCCAGGCAGGAATGGCGGCTGGCACGTGTCTGTGGCAGTAGGAGAGCCCTGGCTGCCAGCCCAGATGCCTAGTAGCTTCTGAGCCGGGTTCTCGGGAGGGTGAGAGCGCAAGCAATGTTTATCCAGAACAAGAGCATGAGTCTCACACCTCCTCTAGCAAGGGCCCCCGTGATAGGCACAGACTGCTCTTTCCCGGGCAGCATAGTCTCCTGAGAGTTACCTGTGAATGGGGTCCTGGCTAAACAAGAAGAGCTGCCGCCCCAGCAGCCCCTGCTTGAAGCAGGGCCTGGGCACTTGGCTGAGATGGAGCCTTATCCATGCAGATAAGGGAGGGGATGAGTCACAGCCAGCTCTCCCAAGAGGCCACTGGAAAACCAGCTCATCCAAATGCAGACAGACACTTGTTCCCGAATACAGACATCCCTGTCCCTGACGCTGTCACACAGGGCACACACAAATCCCTCCCCCCTTCTCTTCCTGAGTCACCAACCTCCAGCGCCCCTGGTTCTTCTCCCAGATCTCAGCCCCCAATTATCCATCCCTGCGCAGCCTCACATACCCAGTGGGCATCCCCCCACCATATCAAAGCTGGCTGCAAAGAGAGTTAGGAGGGAGTATAAGTCCTGAGCCCACAGGCAGAAAGAGAGGAGAAGGGTTGGGGATCTGTCTGAAAAGCAGCAGGCAAAACAAGGAAGTGAATGGTCTCAGCCAAGCAGGAGGTAAGAGCAACAAACTGGGAGCCCTGGAGTCTGAGATGCCTCCCAGGGCTCTCTACTCCAGGCCCCAGACCCCAGGAAGCAGCTCAGACTCACCCCTTAAGGGAAAACCCAGGATTTGAAATAGGAAGGGCCACTCTCTCCTCATCTCCCCTGGACATCTTGCAAAAGACAGAAGAGTGGGAAGCTCCGGACCAAGGGTGGGTGGGTGGGGGAAAGCCACCCTAATGATTCGGGGGAGGGGGGGGGGGCTGCAGTCTAAAAGCTCTATCATGTCACCCCAGTTCTCTGCCATCACCAGTGATGTGGGGGTGCCCAATTCATACTCCCAGGCTCCCCAAGCCCTTCCTCCTCCCCAGGCTCCATGAGAATCCAGTCAGGGCACCAGCCACTTTGGGATACAGATGACAATTCCATCCCCAAACCTGTCCCTCGTCATGCCCGGTCACTGCCTACCGTCTTGGAGGATAGAGCATTTCATTTACAAATTCCCAACCCTGTACCTGTGGCTGTGGCATTTAACCACAAATAAGGCTCTCATCTGTGTCCTAAAGGGACAGCCAGTCCAGCAGTGCAGAGGGGCCTCTTAGGCACTTGACATGCTCTTGCAAACATGTATATAAGTACACATAGCCACACTGTCCTCCCTGCGGTCCATAAGGAGGGGCTGGGATGTGGTTGCAGGACGCATTAGGAGGACTGCTGGCCTCCGTGGAGAAAGAACTGTAGGACACCAGTATCACTCAGAACATAGTTCAGCACACAGTCCCATGAGGCTGTTCCCCCTGCCCCCATGGAGAGGGAGGCTGTGGTCCTGCACGAGCTGGAGGAGAGGAGAGTTGGCCAGTTCCTAGTAATACAAAACACTTTCTCCAGGAAAATGCAGAGCCCATGCAAAGCCTGGGGGGGGGGGGGTCCAGGCAGCCTGCTCACCCACATCCAGCTGCCTCTGGTCAGTTTCCCACACCCAGGTTCCAAGACAGCCAGAAAAGAAGAGATGGGAGGAGGAAGGGGGTGCAGAGCTAAATGCCCCACCCCCACCCCCTCCACCCCCGTCTTCCCTGCCGCTGCCTCTGTCCCACCAACCCCCTCACACTCTGCCAATGGGCCCCGGCGCTGGCTCTGACAGCTCCTTCCTCCTGGTAGAACAGATCCAGACAGCCAACACTCTGCCTCCCCACCCCAGGCGAAGGGGATATTAACCATTCCCTCTTTGCCCCAGCACCCTCTGGTGGTTCCAGAGTCTCACCCGATCTAATTGCCTGCTGCTTCCCTCTCTCCCTCTCTCTCTCTGCCACTTTCTCTTTCAACTCTTTTTTCTTGTTTGTTTTTTGCTTTTCGTTTTAGGTTTGGGTCGGATTTAGGGTGTTTGAGAAACGATCTCACTATGCTGCTGGCCTTGGATTATTATCCTCCCGCCTCAAGCTCGGTAGTGCTGGCTCACAGACCTGCCCACAACGTCTCGCAGGTATTTGCCCTTCTAAGGCACCCTCTGCTCAAGGACACCAGAAGCCCAGATGTGACCTCCACGGAACTGGCTGCAGGGCCCTCCCACGTCCCAACCCACACCTTCCCAGACTCCTTACTGTCCCAGGTGGACTGGGTTCTGCCCGCACCCAGCCCGCACCCAGCCCGCAGCACCCTACCTGAAGCAGCGGCCGCCTCCTCCTCTGGGCTCGCGCCGCACCCCCGGGCTCACAGCGCTCGGGCCGCTCAGGACCCGGCGGAGTCCCGGGGGGCTGCGGGCCGCAGGGGGGCGCGGGTTCGAGCGCCTCGCAGCACACCAGGCTCACGGTGCAGCCCATCCGGCCCGGCGCCCGGCGGGCCCGGGGCGGGGACGCGGACTACCCGCGAGCTGGCTGGCCCGCCCCCAGCCCCAGCGACCTCTCGGGCCCAGGGCGTCTGCGACGTGGGGGAAGGAGGGCGACGCCCCCGGCCCGCCCCGTCGGAGTCCGCCTCCGCCTCCACCGCGGCTCTGCCAGGCAGTGGGAGTGCGGGGGCCCTGCGAGGGGCGGCGACACGGATGCAGGAGGCAGAGACGGTGGGGAGGGGACCCGAAGGCGCGGGAACGCGGGAGGGGCGGCAGCGGGGTCCCTGGGACGGGCTGAGCTTAGGAGCGCGAGAAAGAGGGGCCAGCGAGCGACTGAGACACTGACACCAGAGAAGGGATCTGTGGGGGACAGAGATGGCGACAGGGAGGACGGGTGTCGCTGGGATCGAGTTCTGCACCGGGGGAAAAGGGCGGGACGTGGAGCAGAGAACAGCAGGCTTGGGGATCGCCCTGTGCCCTGCTTACAGGTGGTTCCTCTACCTTGTCAAAGTAGTTCTAGGAATCTCCAACCCTCGGTTCCCAGTTACCAGGACCAGCACCCACCCAGACCAGTCTACCCTAGAAAAACTATGACCCCAGCCAGCATCAGGAAGCTGAGCGAGGTCAACGAAGGGAGGCCACCCTACAAGAGCAGCCCACCTGGAGCTTGACTTCCGTCCCCGGGAAGTGGGTACCAGCGCTGGGAGGAAGGCACCCCAGCACTGACGAGGATCGAGCAGCTGGCTGGGGTAGAGGAGGGGGGGAAGATACTTGGTAGTCGTTTGTCCTCTCTCCACCTGTGACACCTGCAGGCCAGTGATAGGAACCAACCGGAGAGAAACGAGCCCGCTAGCGCCTGGGTCAGCCTCTTTCCGCCATCTTCTGGCAACTAGACAGAAAGACAGGAGCAGGTGCCCGGGGAAAGAGGCCTCTATGGGGTTTGTGTTTGACCACCAACTGGCCCTAGGCCAGATCAGCTTAAGGGAGCCACCCATTCTGCCTCAGTGCCCTTGCTCTTTCTCTACTACTTCTCCCTGGCCAGGGTTGGTCCAGCCCTCTCCAGGCTGGGCCTGAGTCACTCCCCAGGCAGGAAGGGCTGTGCGGAACCCACAGTCACAAGGGACACACTCGGGCTGCAGAACCCTGCTGCCCACACCCCAACCAGGTAGGCTTTCCCAGGTGAGCAGGGGGAGCCCCTGGGTTTGGGAATGGGATAGAGAGTCCTGAAGGTCTGTAGAGAACTTATGTCTAGTCCTTGGTCTACAGATGAGGAAACCGGGGCCTGAGTGAAGTGTTGGAAGACACACGGTGAGTGAGTAACCAGTCCAGGGTGGTCCTGCGTCCTCTGACTCCCAGGCCTGGGCCCCATATACTGCTATTCTTTCCTTTCTTGTCTTTTCTCCTTTCCTTCCCCATGATCCACTGCCACAGGGCTGCTACCCGCCCCCCTCCCCCCCCCCACACACACACACAAACTCCATTCCTGCAGCCTAGAAGGCTGGACACCTGGGCTTTTGTCCTTGGCCTGACTTGGATGCCAGGATCTCAGCCTAAGCTCATCAATCCTTCAAGGGCAACAGCATCCCTCGCTGGGTGCCAGGACCAGTTGGAGACAGAATGGTGGGGGTAAACCCAAGCACCCTACTCCTCACACTCACCATTGAGTTCAGTCCCAACTCTGTACCCCTACTTCTGCCTGCTCTCCCCAGGGAACACACATTTTCCACTCAGCTGGGGCCCTGGAAAGGATTAATGTAGGTCTCAAGGCGATGACACTCTGCTGAAGCTCAGGGGCTATCCAGGGGGAGAGGAGGTAACAGCTCCCCCAGCCGGGTGTCCACAGGGCACAGGCATTCTGCTCATACCAAGTAAACAGATCTGAGTTCAGCTTGTAGCTTTGTGGTACGGGGCTGAGATTTGTCCTCTCTATGCCTAGTCATCTTCTGTGACAGTACACTCGGGAGGCTACCAAGGGAACTGAATGAGATAAAAGATGTCAGCAATGATCAGTGTGACCGGCACCAGGGATGACCCAATAAGTGGGAGCCACATTCACATCTTTATACATCAGCCTTCAAGAAGTAACTCTAATCCCTTGCAGTGTACTCAGTAAACTATTAAAACAAATTTTAAAGGAAAAAAAGGAAGGAAAGAAGAGTTGTTTTTCATCCCACCATTTAACTCACTGTGTGAACCCGGTGTGTTCTCATTCTTTCTCAACTCCAGACTCTCATCCCATCTCTACAGAAGGAAAGTGGGCAGCTGAACCCAGAGGATCACAGGGAATCACATCACTTCCAAGCCTCCATGGCAGAGGAGGGGGCCATCCTCAAGATCACCAGGAATCTGAAAGGTGAGTACGTCCTGTGAGACTTTTCTGGGGGTGAGCTGCGGTCTGGAGAGCATCGCCCTTGCAGGCTGGGCTCTCTGATGCCTGCTGTCTACCATTCCTCCTTGCAGATGCTGTCTCTGCCATCCTCCAAGGATATGGGGACGGGCAGGGGCCCGTGACAGACACCAGCGCTGAGCTACATAGACTCTGTGGCTGTCTGGAGTTGCTGCTGCAGGTGGGAATGTCCACCTTCCTTCTCTTCCCCTCCCCTAGTCTTTGGCTTTGAATATTCAGGAGAGCTTTCCCAGATATATACCTGGCACTGTCCCCTTGCTCAGTGAGCAAGTCTTTCATGACATAAACTGCCTCCTAGAAGCTAGGACTGGCCTTCGTTCTCTCTTCATTTCTACTTCCTGAGAGCCTTGATTACTGCCCCACACACACACATAAACGTAATTATCCTTCCTCCTCCTCTGACGTCATCTTTTGACAGTGAACTGCACTCTTTCGACCCTGTCTCAACCCCCATAGCACATCAGGATTGCACCTGTCTAGGGGTCTTTATCTTTACATTCTCTCTGTCTGGAATGCTATTCCCTAGATACTTGTATGACGTCCGTTCACATGACCCTCAGGTCTGAAGGCTTCCTCAAGCTAAAATTTCAACACCTCCCTCTCTCTCTCTCTCTCTCTCTCTCTCTCTCTCTCTCTCTCTCTCTCACACACACACACACACACACACACACACACACACACACACTTCCTATTCTCTTTCTTTTTTCCCCCTCCACAGCCACCATCACTATCTAACACACTGTATGCTTTAAGAACTTAACTTATTCATCCTCCGACTTCCCTACCAAGATGTGAGCTGTATGAGGTCGGCTTGTTCATTGTCCACAGGCCTTAGAATGGGGTCCGCACATAGTAAAGTACTCAGTGTTTGTGAATGAATGAGTGTAAACACATACTCAGAGAGAGCAAATATCTTGTCTCCATCCTAAGGGCAGAGCCAGATCTCTCCCTAAAAGGGGCCTGTCTGTAGACAGGAGTCCTTTCTTCTTCTCAGTTGCCTTCCCAGCATGCCAGGATGCTAGGTAGGTTCCAGAAGGAACCACTGGCACACATTCCTTTTCATCATCTCGATCCTAGTTTGACCAGAAGGAGCAGAGGAGCTTCCTGGGGACTCGGAAAGATTACTGGGATTTCCTCTTCACTGCCCTGCGACGGCAGCGGGGACACACGGAGCAGACCAGATTCGTATGCTCGCAGGACAAGGTAACAGGAGCAGGAGATGGGGAAGGGATGGACTTTGGAAGCACACTACCGCTCTGGTACCAGCCCCGGACAAAGAATGGCTCGAGGCGGGCGTACAGCCCTTCCCTGGGTCCCCTGTCGCTCACTCACACCTGCTCCACTAACAGAAGAATTCTCACCCACTCCTCACCTCTCATTGGACCTGGCCTCACCTCCAGCCACACAGTCCTCCTCCAACCTTGGCCCAGCTCCCCATCCTGATTTGGCCCTCTCTTTGGTCCTCCCCACACCCTGCAGCTGAAGACCTCTCTAGGAAAGGGCCGCGCCTTTATCCGACTCTGCCTCGCCCACGGACAGCTGGCCGAGTCCGTGCAGCTGTGCCTCCTGAGCCCAGATCTCACTCGGTAAGACTGCCAAGCCATCATCCCATGTAGGACACTTGAGCCCACTCCCCTCCTTCACTCCTAAATGGATGACTGACCATTAGGGATAAGGGAACGAGCGTCAGAAAAGAGGAAGGACTTAAGGGTCCTCAGTTCGGCTTGGGCCTCTGCCCTCCAAGGCTGAGCTCAGCCACACCTGCCCGGGAAGGTCCCCTGTGGTGTGCCGATTCTCAGAGGTCGAGTGGCCACCTCCAAATGTGCTTGTCCTTCTTCGCCCAGGGAATGGTATGGCCCCCGGAGCCCTCTGTTGTGCCCTGAGCTCCAGGAAGACATTTTGGACTCTCTCTATGCCCTCAATGGAGTTGCCTTCAACCTGGACCTGCAGCGGCCAGACCTGGATGAAGCCTGGCCCATGTTCTCAGAGTGAGTGGGCTCTCAGCCTCCGACCCAAGCCGTTCTTTCTTCCCTTTAAAAGTGTTTTTTGAAGCCGGGTGGTGGTGGCGCACACCTTTAATCCCAGCACTCGGGAGGCAGAGGCAGGTGGATCTTGGTGAGTTCGAGGCCAACCTAGGCTACAGAGTGAGTTAAGGCTACAGAGTGAGTTCCAGGAAAGGCGCAAAGCTATACAGAGAAACCCTGTCTTGAAAAAACAAAAAACAAAACAAAACAAAACAAAACAAAAAAAAAAACAGAAGTGTTTTTTGAGATTCTAAGTATATTGTTCCCCCCATCCTTTTTCTCCCTCCAAAGCTTCCCATATACTCTTCCTTGCTCTCCTTCAAATTCATGAGCTCCTTTTTCATTAATTGTTGTGAGATACACACACACACACACACACACACACACACACACACTCAACCACTCAGTCTGTATAATGTTATTTGTGTGTATGTTTTCAGGGCTAACCATTTGGTGTATTGGATAGCCAATCAGTGGGCTCTTCCCTGAGGAAGACTTGTTTCTCCTGCTCTCAGCATTCCTTAGGAGTTCTTTTTGCAGGGTTGAGTCCTCGTGAACTTTTCCTCATTTGTGTTAGCATGTCTATGGCTATTGTCCTTGTTCGGCTCATGTTTGGGCAGTCATGTTGGTGAGACTTTCTAGGTGTAGATTCTGACATTCCTAGAAGACACAGCCTCGCAGTCAACTCCCTGACTCTCTGGCTCACCTTTCAACCCCCACTTCTGCGATGATCCCTTACATGTAGCTGTATTGTATGTGTGTCGGTTGGGACTAGGCTCCACAACCCTTCATTTCGATGGGTTGTTGTTTTCTGTAATGATCTGTTGCAAAGAGACGTTTCTTTGATGAGGGTTGAGGACTACCCTGGTCTGTGGGTATGAGGACAAATATTTAGAATGTAGCCAGGGGTTCTGCGGGTTTAGTGAAGTAGTGGTTGTAGCTTCTTCTCCAAGATCTATGACTTCACTACCCTTGAGTAGTAGGCGAGGTTTCCAGTGCCAGGCATGATTTACCCTCTTGTTGGGTATGTCTTCATTCCAATTAGAGAGCTGTTGGTTACGACCAAGGTATGTGTAGCACTACTACATACACCCTTAGGGTTATCACGACACGTTGGTTATTGTGGTACGTAGGGGCCATATCTGGGTACAAATGGTGGTTGCCCCCCCTTTGAAGCCTGCTTCTCTCCCCTTCTTGATCCTTGTCCCCACTCTTAGCCTTCTCTTTCCTCAGTATCATCTCAGGCTAGGCCATGCTGCTAAAGGCTAATTGGCCAGGGTGGAAAGTGAGAAGGGTGGACAGGTGATAGGATGCTAGGATGCAGTGGATGTATAGATGGAACATGGGATGGCTGGCTAGATGGGGAAAGAATGGTAAGATGCAGTGGATGTATAGATGGAACATGGGATGGCTGGCTAGATGGGGAAAGGGAACCACTCAGGGGGAAGGTGGAAATGGGAAGGGTAGTAGTCTGAATGAGTGGCTCTGAAGCCAGGCAGCCTCCACTAGAGGACCAAGCCAACTAAAGACCCCAGATGTTCTGCCTCTTGGTTTCAGGTCCCGCTGCTCCAATCCCAGACAGACCCAGGAAAGAAGACCCAGAAAACCCAAAGGTTACCCAAAGGAGGTGTGTCTGCCTACCTTCACCCTGACTTGCTTCTTGATCATCGATCTCCTGGCACTCCCAAGTTGAGCAGGGCCTCCTGTGGGTGTGCAGAACGCTAACCAGAACAGAGGTGGAAGCTGTGTGTGAAGCAAGGGATAGGAGGGCAGGGAGAGCGAGCGGTCTTGTTCTTGAGGAGGTGGAATAAGGAGAACAAGGGAGCTCTGGTGCCACCTGTAGGAGCCATTGGGACTCTCAGGAGAGGGCAATGGGGTGGCTGGAGGCTTGCAGCAAACAGACCAGCAAGTCTACTTCTACTGAAACCTCTGGGCTGGATGTTCAAATTGGCCTATGTCAGTTAGGGGAGTAACTCAAGAGCCTGGTTTCCCAAGTCACAGCCCGGTGCTGCCCCTTTCTAACCTCAGCTAAAGGTCCTCAGGTGAGTTCCTGTCCTAGGGGAGTCGTGAGGATGGCTTGAGACAATCTCCATGGAGCTCAGCACAAGGCTCCTGGCTCCTGCTCTAGTCTCTTGTGGCAGCTTGAGGTTGTCACCATTCCACAAGCTTCCAGATACCAGATGTGGCCCTGTGAAGGACTCAGTCTCAGACCTTGAAAGAGTTCGAGATTTGTTCATGGAGACAGATCAGGAACACATTGCAATCCATGCTAAGTGTGCAGTCAGCCTCCCACATCTGTGGGTTCTGCATCTGTAGATTCAACCAACCGCACATACAAAATATTTAGAAAAAGTGATTGCATTGGTTCTGAACATTGTGGATTCTTTCACCCTCAGTGTTCCCCAAACAAGGCAATATAATGACTACTTACAGTATTGACACTGTGTGGGGTATTAAAGTCATCTAAAAAGGACTTCAGCATATTGGAGAATGTGCATTGGTTATTGACAAGTCCCGCACCATGTTAAAGAAGAGTCTCGAGTATCCAGGCATTTGAGCACCATCTTGAGGTCCTGGAGCCAACTCCCCTGATATCAAGGATGACTGGAGGGTACAGATATGGCCAAGGGAAAAAATAGAAGCAGAGAGAAGGCTCCCCTGCCCCTGCTATGCTGAGGATCGAATCCAGGGTCACGCGTACTAGATAAGTGGTCTACCACTGAGCTACATCCTCACCAGGGAAGACTTCTTGAGAGTAGTCACTTGTCTGTTTAAGATTCTGTCGCCATTTTATAAACCAGGAATTCTTGTTCCCCTTTTAGAGATGAGAATGTAGAGACACAAAATCAAGCACAGGAGAAAAGGTGAAAGGAGAAGGTGGAGGAGGAATTCGGGGGGGTGGGGGTGGGGGGCACAACATCAACCCAGGCCCAGGGAGATGTCACTGACTGGAGGCAGGAAGGGGAGGAGCTGAGACACCTGCTGTTCTTAGCTCAGATTTGTGGGTCTTGTGGGGGTGATGCCTGAGATTATCTCGGCTCTGGTGACTTTCCCAATAGGAGGCCTAGGAGTCCAATAAGAAGCAAACCATGTTGGCCCAGGGCTATCTCCCAGATCAATGACCAGATGCTGAGATGAGACTTCTCTACAGGTGAGCTGCTCCAGAGGGGAGCAGCTACAGGGACCAGACGCCCGTGGAACCAGCTCTCTGCAAGATGCACCCAGAGAAGACCGCCTACCTGGCCTCCCTACCCCCTTGCAGCATGGCCATCTTCCCACCTTTTTAGAAAAGAAGAAAGGGGATCCCCGGAGCCTCAGCTGTCCCCAGAGCATTTGGGGAACAGAAGGGGAGGGATTTGAGCTAGACCAGAAGGAGGGAGGCCCAAAGAATAGGAGATCCCTGGAGAATTCAGCAGCCAGCAGCCAGCAACAGAGGGAGGGGGCTAAGGAGGCTCAAAGGGAGGTGACAGGAGAGGAAGATGAAGGCAAAGGAAGCCTGTCAGTGACAGAAGGTCAGAGAACAACAGAGGGGACCCAGGAAAAGGCAGCAGATGGGGACCATGACCAAGGGCTGCTGACCCCCAGCCTTCAAGGAAGGGTAAATGACACAGCGTTAGGGAACAGGCAGGGGTGGGATCAGCCTAGTGTTCTAGGGCAGCCCTGGGCCCTGCAAAGCCCGGGAGTAAAGAAAGGCTCCCCCACAGAGAAGCCACAAGAGTGGACAAGAGTGACCAGTGTCAGCAGGCTGGAGGATCAAGCGGAAACGCCCGTGCAGGAGGTGGCCAAGGTACCTGTCTATTGCTTCCTCTCTACTGGCTTGCAGCTAAAGGGGCTACAGTGATAGGCTGAGGCCATTCCAGACCACAGATCAGTATAAGGGGTTGTTTGTTTGTGAACAGATCTTCTGTAACTCAAGCTGGCCTCGAATTTGCTATATAGCTAGGCTGTCCTTGAATTCCTGATCCTCTTGCCTCTGACCCCCAAATGCTGGGAATATAGGTATGTGCCATCACACAGAGCTCTGCAAATCAATTTTGCCTTGCCTTCTCAGAGTCACTATCTGGGGAGACTCTTTGAAAGTCACACATTCTTCAGCTCATAGGGTGTCCCTTCCCATGATTGCTTTGTATGAGGCCTACTTCAGTTATCAGTACTTCCTGCCTAGCCATGCCAACATTTGAGTTAGGGACCACATCTCAGCAAGTCTTTTGGGTCACAAAGTTCAGGCTCCCTTACCAGGGCAGAGATCTCCCAGTGTCTAAGCTCTTTTGCTATACTAACCACCCCCACCCCCCGCCCCAGGACTAGTCACATTTTGACTTGCTTTTCCCAGAACTTCTCCCCAAAGATAGCTCCCAAGATGTCCCCCAGCCTCCTTCCTAGCCAGGGTCTTCCAGGTCCAAGAACTTGGCAATTTTTGGAAAAGAAGTGGTAACCCCAGACTCACCCAAGCATGGCTAAAGCCTCACAGGGAAGTTCATCGGCTGAGCCCCAGTCTGGGTTGTTGTCTTCCAACTCTTCCTTGCCCATCTTTTCCCTAGGACCCCACATATGGGCTCCGGCTGGCAAAGGAACAGGCCCAGCGCCAGGAGCAGCTGCTGCGGGCACAGGAAGAAGAGATGCAGGCGCTCCAGGAGCAGCTCATCAGGTAACCTTGGCAACACCCGCAGGGCTGGGACTCCAGGACTCCTGGGTATCTCAGTGTATCGGGCCCTGTGCTGGGCACAACTCCAGGATACTGAGGCCAGTGCCATCGTGGGCATCAATCCTGATCCTGTGACACTCACAGTGCCTCTGCTCCCCGCCTCCCTGAAAACCTCAGGAGACAGCCCTGCTCCCTGACCCTGGGATCCTCCTGCACTTGACCTCCTGCCTCTTCGGGGTGCAGCTCCGCCTTTTTAATCTGCTCTGACGCCACCATGCCTCCAAAGCCATCTCCTACACACAGCATTTAAAGCCAGGATTCCACTCTGTAGCCCAGGCTGTCCTGGAACTTAGGGCAATTCTCCTGCCTCAGCCTCCTGGGTGCTGGGATTACAGGCATAAACGGCTATGCCTGGCCTTGTTCCTCTTTTTTTGTTGTTGTTATTCCCTGTTATGCAACCTTTCACCCCTTTTCAGCCTCCCCGTAACCCCGACAATGGCTGTTATTCACCCAGAACTTACATAATTTACCCAGTGTCAGCTTGTTAGCTGACAGAACCTGAGCGCCAAGCCCTGCCGTGGTTGACTCCACAGCCGTGGGCTTTCTTGCCGTTCTGTGTAGTTATGTAGTCAGTTCCAGCAGCTCAGACTGACCTCCACTCTGCAATGCTTTGTCTCAGTCTCTCGGTGCTCAGGTGGCAGTCCTGTGCCCCCGTGCCTGGCTCCTGCAGCCAATTTTGTTTTGCACTACAGCTCAAGTTGCCCTGAAACTTGTTGTGTAGCTGAGGATGGCTTTGAGCTTCTGATCCTCCTGACATGGACCTCTGTGCCCAGTTTATGTGGTACTAAGGATGAAACTTAAGGTTTAGTGCCTGCTAGGCAAGCACTCTACCAACCCAGCCACCTCCTCAGTCTAGTTTTTTGTTTTGTTTTTGTTTTTGTTTTTTGAGACAGGGTTTCTCTGTGTAGCTTTGGAGCCTGTCCTGGAACTTGCTTTATAGACCAGGCTGGCCTCGAACTCAGAGAGATCCACTGCTTCTGCCTCCCAAATGCTGGGATTAAAGGCGTGCGCCACCACCGCCTGGCACTGTTTTTTGTGTGTTTTGTTTTTTTTAACACAGTCCTCTATATCAGCAGGAGTTTGGTTCCAGGACCGCAGGTGAAACTAAAACCCATGGCTATTCAAGTGCTTTGCATAAACATAGTGTAGGGTCTGCATAGCACCAGACACCCTCCCCTGGGCTGTCCTCCCTAACTTGATCTGAATGCTGTGAAAATAGTCATACCACTACATTGTATAAGGAACCATGAGATGAAGAAAAAAAATAACCCTGGGACACGCTCAAGACACATAGTTTAGGTTTTTTTATTTGTTTGCTCCCCCGCCCCGCGGCAACATTTTTTGTTCAAACCAGAGACACAGACACAGAGAGCTGACTATATTCCACTCTCCCTGTCTCTCTCTACCAGGTAGCTCCATGTTCCCTTCTTTGCCTTGATCTCAAGGCCCCAAAGGCATTATCTGTCATAACCCTTCCTGTTTCAAAAGCCTACTCCATGCAAAAATCTTCCTGAGTCTCCCTTTGGTCTTCATAGGCCCGGGGTCTGCACGCTGCCTCTGTCTCTAGAGGACACCATGACACCTTCTCCAAGCAAGGTCAGGGAACAGCCCACCCTTACCAGAGGCTGAGTGTCTATGACTCATACTGAATCACCGGGAAGTTTTCTGTCTGTCTGTTGAACAGCTGGGGCAGACGTGGGAGCCCAGACTCCAACCCAAAGCCCCTTGGACTCCATTCACTACCCGAGCTGCTAGGACCAGCAAATACTCCTGTGATTCAGATCCTAAGTGAAAGTGGGGGGTCTTGGCCATGCAAGAGCCT
The DNA here is from genome assembly GCF_949786415.1 of Peromyscus eremicus. Taxonomy (NCBI): domain Eukaryota; kingdom Metazoa; phylum Chordata; class Mammalia; order Rodentia; family Cricetidae; genus Peromyscus; species Peromyscus eremicus. Next base: position 37,449,717 of record NC_081429.1, on the reverse strand, counting down.
CTGTGACTTCAAGAAAAGATGGTGGGAGCAGCTAAGAGGCTCCAGAGAGATGTCCCAGCATCAAACTTCTTCCTGCATCCGAGGGCACTCCCTCACAGACCCTGTCACCCTGCCACCTGTCACTTGGTCATTCCTAAACACTTTGGGCACCCATTCTAAACCCAAAATATTCTTGTAGGCAAAACACAAAATCCCTGCCTTCGTGTTACTCACAGTAAGTAGGAATCTGCAAGTGAAATACAGAGCAGTGGGGTTGGGGTGGGTTTGTTACTCTTATTTGTTTATTTTAATGCATAGATGTGAGGGATGAGTGCACATGATTGTGATTGTGGGTGTGCATGTGCCATGTGCCATGGCATACATGTGGGGGGTCAGAAAACAACTGAGTCAGTTCTCTCCTTCACCGTGTGGGTCCCAGGGACTGAACTCAGGATGTCAGTCTTGGCAGCAAGTGTCTTTACCTGCAAGGCTATCTCCCCGGCCCCTGAAGTACAGTTCTAAGGAGAAAAAATAGGGAAGGAGAATGAGAAGTGACCACCGTGATGTTTTCAAGAGGGTGGCACAGCCGCTGAAGGCCTCTCAGAAGCGCTGATGTCTGCACGCAGACATGAAGGAAGGAAGGAGCCAGCCTTTGGGACACCAGCTAGAAAGAGGTTCCAGGCAGGGGGCAGAGCAGAAACAAAGGTCCTGAGGTAGGAAATTGCACAGCAGGTTAAGGAGAATCATGGGAGCCATTCTGGCCCCAGTCAGGTTGGGGGTCGGGGGAGAGGTCTGGTGGACAACGGGGCCAGCTTAGAGAGAGCCTGGGAAGTCATCAAAATAACTTTGGCTTTAAATCGAAGTAAGGGGGAGCCATTATAGAGTCCAAGCAGAGGAAGGATATGGTCTGATTGTTTCTTTTTTTTTTTAATATGTAAAAAATGCTTTATAAATTCTTAAGCAATTCAGAAGTTTCTTAGTGTCGTGGCAGAGTTGTGCCACCATCAGCACCGGCAATTCGCCAGCACTGGCGTTACTCCCTGTAGAACACCTGTGCCCCAAGCCGGGCGGCGGTGGCGCACGCCTTTAATCCCAGCACTGGGGAGGCAGAGGCAGGCGGATCTCTGTGAGTTCAAGGCCAGCCTGGTCTACAAAGCAAGTTCCAGGACAGGCACCAAAACTACACAGAGAAACCCTGTCTCAGGAAAAAAAAAAAAACACACTCACACACACACACCAAAGAAAAGAATGCCTGTGCCTGTTAGCAGTCATTCTCCAACTTACTTTCAGTTCATAGATTTGGCTAGTCCAGGCTGACCCTATGGAACAAGACTAGAGGGTCCTTTCCTCATCCCACTGGGGCCAAAATGGCCTCCATCATGTTCCTGGATCCTGCTATACCCAGCCCCACCTCAGGGCCTTCCATCTTGCTCCTCTTCAGTGTGTTCTGCCTTTCCTCTTTATGCAAACACCGGAAGCTCCCAGGAGGCCTTCTTTCCAGAGGAGGGCTCCTTGGTAAACAGGTGTCTTAGTTGGGGTTTCTATTGCTGTGACAAAACACCATGACCAAAAGCAACTTGGGGAGGAAAGGGATTTTTTTTTCAGCTTACAGTTCCACAGAACAGTGCGTTACTAAGGGAAGTCAGAGAGGAACTGGAGACAGGAGCTGATGCAGAGGCCATGGAGGCCTCTCACTTATCTGCTTACTCACTCTGGGTTTGTTCAGCCTACTTTCTTATACCATCCAGGACCACCTATTCAGGGGCGGCCCCACCCACAGTGATCTGGGCCCTCCCACATCTATTATCAATCAAGAAAATGCCCCTACAAACGTGCCTGAAGGCCAGTCTTATGGAGGCATTTTCTCAATTAAGATTTCTTCTTCCCATATGAGCCTAGCTTGGGTCGAGCTGACTTTAAAAACTAGCCAGCACAGCAGGAGGAGAGCAGAAGTATTTAGCCTGGGCCAGTGACAGAGGGGGTGCAGCTGCTGATTTGTGGGTAAATTTTGAAGCAGGGCTTCCTGAGAGACTGGCTGGGGATCTCAGAGAAAGAGCTGAGAACAACTATTCTCGGAGGTGGGGAAGGTTGGGATAGATGGGCTTGTGTGGAAAGCTCAGAGCAGAGCTTGGAACCTGTAAAGCCTGGGACATTGGTCAGACTTCCAAGTGAGGGTTGTTGGGCAAGAAGTCAGGTGCTGGAGAGGTGGCCTGAGAGACAGCAGTGAGTCATGTCAGGCGGCAGATGGAGTCGCAACTCCAAGCCTAGAATGCCAAGCATTGAGCCCACCAGCGGGCAAAGGGACCAGGGCATCCAGCCAGTGACAGGGGTTCGCCACCAGCCCTCCAAGTTCTATGGGCACGTTCTCTCTACTTGTATTTGCTGTACCTATGTGATCATGCGTGGGTAGGGGACAGGTGTCCTACAGTAATCAAAACCCAGGAAGTCCATCCTAAAAGACAGAGAGACTTGACAGGAAGCCATTTGCTCTGCCATGCCTATTGCCCACTCAGCACTGGTGACCAGGGTCTCAGGTGAAAGTGTGGAGAAGACTAAAGAATTCAGAGCTGGACAGGCCCATGCCCAGACTTCTGGTCCTCTTACCACACTGTGTGACCCGAGGCAAGAATGATACCCTGTCTTGAGACTCTACTTTTCTGTCTTGTAAAATGAGGCATAGACTGCCCATCTGATGACGTTGTGAAAATTGAATGAAGCAAGGCTGTGGCTCCTCAGCTCAATGCCTGGCATATACTAGGGACTCAAGACCCCTTTGTTCCTCCCACATCCACTCCCGTCATTGAAATATTCAGTGGCTTCCTCTGGGGCCCGGCTGACCTCCCTGCATCTCTTGCCCGCTTCCTGGGGCTCCCTGCCCGGTAGCCTCCTTTCAGTCACCCAGGCAGACAGACCACTTCCGCCTCGCCGACTGGCAAGGCTGACTTCAATGCTATATAGTCTCAGCTGACTCCCCCAGCCCCTTCTCTAGTCTCCATCTCGGCCTCTGGTGGGCTCTGTCACAGAACTTGGCTTAATTACCGGAAGTCCCACAGGAGCCATGGCTGCGGCCCTCTTACTGGCACCTGAAATAACCACCAGCACACAGCAGGGGCCTGGGTAGTTTTCCCTCCCACCCACCCAACACACATACCCCATGGTGGTCACATAAAGCAGGAGAACTAGATGAGGAAAATGTTGAGTGGCGCCCTCTACAGGAGCTTGGTGGAAGTCAGCAACTAGGAAGAGTCCAGACAAGACCTGCTGCGTTCATGGGCCTTTTGGAAGTTCGGTTCTTGGTGAGATTTGAAAGTGCACCCAGCTTTCGGTCTTGGGGCCTGCTAAACCGGCCATACTTTAAAAGTCAATAGTTCAAGGACTGGGGGTATAGCTCAATTGGCAGAGTGCCTGGTGGCAAGCACAAGGCCCTGGGTTTGATTCCTGAACTCACTAGCATCCACCCACCGCTGGCTGGTACACACTCTCCCAGCTAGGTCATGGAGTGAGAAGCTTGGGCTGTTTTATTTCCAATTCAGTAAGCTTCTTGGAACCTTCTAGAAAACCACTAACAACAACAAGAAAAGGCAAGAATAGCGCTGTGGCCGTTCCAAACCCAACGCGGAGACAGAAATGTAGGAGAGCCATATTTTTCCTATTGGTTTTTTAAATTGAAAAGACAATATGACCATACCTTCTAAAAATACTTTAAAGCAAGATAATCACCCCAAAGGCAGGAAGGTGGGAAGGAAATGATCAGTAGCGCCCTCTACAGGAACACTCAGGGTTAGGCCCTGTTACTGTTTGTCTACAGTCGCTGAATCTGTCATAGGTGCTCAGTTTGGTATGTGGTATGCACGTTTATTGGGGTGTGTGTGTGTGTGTGTGTGTGTGTGTGTGCACTGCAGAATGGTGGTGGGTGTTGGTAGTGTGTGCAATATGTAGTACATGTGGAGTATAATGTATGTGTGTTAGGTGCCTCTGTACGTTTGTGTATGTAGACACTGTACCTATCTGTAGACTGGCTTTTCTCCAGGGACTCCCATCACAGGTTCTGAGCCTTTCTCCTAAAACTGAGTCTCCTGTTCCCAGGTGTCAGGCAGAAAGAGCCCATTTGCAAGTGATGCTGGAGCAGACGCAGCAGGAAGCTGAGAGGAGGGACGCCATGTATGAGAAGGAGCTGGAAGGGCAGAGGGACCTGGTCCGGGCCATGAAAAGGAGGGTGTTGGAACTGATTCAGTAAGAATGGGGCTGGGAGCTGGGGTAGAAAGGAGGAGTGGTAAGGACTGTGGAAGACCACACCACTAGCAACTCTCAGGTTCTAGACCTTTCATATGCGGACCTGTTTCCTTCTGTTAGTGACCTCAAACTATCACTAATTACATGTCGCATGCTACAGAGGAGGAAACTGAGGGTCAGTTCTGGCTTAGCCACTAAAGGCAGACAGCGTATAAACCACAGAGTTCTCTGACAATAATGATGCTCTCACCTCAAGAGCTGCCCTCTGTCTTCCGTCATGGTTGGAAGAGATCCCATCCCTTCTAGCTCACGAGTTTAAAAGGGACTCAAAGGAGAGAGAAATGTAGAATACCACGACATGGCCACATGCCTGCACCTACCTGCCTACTGGACTTCCTTAGGCCTATGGGCCTGTGGGTCGAGCCTGAGGCAGCTGTTCTAGATGCCAGAGCTGAGCTCACCAGGCTTTATTTCAAGCCTCCAAGCCCACTGAGATGGGGGAGACATGTAAAGCACACTCGCCCTTCGGTCGGGTAGGGAGATACCAGACACACGTGTGCACGGACATGGACGCTCACACATATGTGCACTCCTTTCATGGAGCTCAGGAGACCCAATGCCACTGGTTTCAGGTTCCATGCAAATGAGCAGGTTGCTGGACTCATCCAGAACTAAATTCTTGTGCGTAAAACTTACACATTAACAATGAAAAGAGAACAGGGTCAGCTTGGAGGAAGCTAGCAAATAATTTAAGGGGGGGCAGATAAAGGCACTTGCCGCTCAAGCCTAATGACCTGAAGTAGAGCCCCAGAGCCCGTGGTGGAAGGAGAGAACCAACTCCTGAAAGCTGTCCTCTGACCACACGTGTGTGCACACACTCAGCCCTGTCGTGCTAGCGCTGGGGAGGTGGAGGCAGCAGGTTTGTGTGTTCTAGAGCAGCCTGGGCTATAGTGAGACAAAACAAAACATTATGATTGTTGGTTTGTTTAATTCACCAAAAGGATCAGAAAATAAAGATAAGCCGGGCGGTGGTGACGCACACCATTGACCCCAGCACTCGGGAGGCGGAGGCAGGCAGATCTCTGTGAGTTCGAGGCCAGCCTGGTCTACAGAGTTCCAGGACAGCCAGGGCTGTTACACAAAGAAACCCTGTCTCAAAAAACAAAACGAACAAACTAACTAACATAATTAATATTAATTAACTAATTAATTGATTAAAAGCAGGCTCCCAGAAAACAGGATAAAAGCGGGTGTAAGTAACAAGAGAAATGGAGGCATAGAAATCAGTGGGAAGGGGGAGGGTGGGAAGACGGTTCAGGGGGTAAATGCTTGCCATGTAATCATGAGGACCAGAGTTAAGATCCCTAGCATTGACGCTAAAAGCCGGGAGTAGCATGCCTATAAACAGTGTTAGGGGGATGAACACGAGAGGATCCCTGGGGCTTCCCGGCCAGCTGATCCAGCCAAATGGCTGAGCTCTGGGTTCAGTGAGAGACGCTGTCTCAAAAAAGAAAGTGGAGAGTCATTGAGGAAGACGCCCAGTGTCAACCTCTGGCCTTCACATGCATGCACATGAACGTATGTACACCCACCTGTACACACACACACACACTAGGAGTCCTAATACCCTCTCCAACTGGCAGAGGTTTCCAAAAAGAAGAAACTAAAATTAAGCAGGTTATCAAATAAGTTATTCCAAAGGTTAAAAAATGTGCATTTTCAGGCTCTGCTGGACTGCCGTCTTTAGAGCTCACTGAATGCTCAGCACAGTAAACGAAAGGGGAAAACTGCCATTCGTACCTAGATACGCCATTGTGAAGTTTCAGAAAAGCAAAGAGCAATATTATTTTCAAGTTATCTGGAGGAACTCACAAAGCACAGAAGGATAGGGGGACTCACCCTGTGTCAGCGTCTATGATGTAATCATTCTCAAGTTCTCAGAAAAGCCCACTCTTGAAGTAGAATTCCGTGTCCAGATAAACCGTAAGTTGAATGACTAAGGTGATGGCCACAGGCCATTAATCAGACAGGTCTCAGAAAATTCAACTCCCACACAGCCTTTCTTAAGAAGCTTGTTGAGGATGTACTCCAGAAAAAAAAAAAGAAGTAAGCCAAGAAAGGAGAAGATGTAAGCCGGGCGGTGGTGGCGCACGCCTTTAGTCCCAGCACTTGAGAGGCAGAGGCACGCGAATCTCTGTGAGTTCGAGGCCAGCCTGGACTACAGAGTGAGTCCCAGGAAAGGCGCAAAGAAAACTACACAGAGAAACCCTGTCTCGAAAAACCAAAAAAAAAAAAAAAAAAAAAAAAAAAAAAAAAAAAAAAAAAAAAAAAAAAAAGAAAAAGAAAAAAGAAAAGAAAGAAAGAAAGGAGAAGATGTAATTCAGGGACCACAGTTCCACCTAGGAGAAAGAAAAGGGAATCGCCAAGGTGGCACACGAGTGGAAGAATCAGAATACCTGCTGTGGTGAAGGATTCGGGGGAAGTCTGGCACAGTGGTGCATGCCTGAATTACCAGTACAGGGAAAATTGAGGGAGGAAAATCACACGCTTAAGGCCAGCCTGGGCTACATAGAAACAACCTGTCAAGAACAATAGTGATGGCAGTGGTAGTAGTGATAATAATAATAATAATAATAATAATAATAATAATAATAATAATGAGAGGGAAAATAGTAAGTTAAAGGCAGGTCATGCAGTGAGTCCAGAAAGACACTCGGAGGGCTGGAGAGATTGCTCAGTGGTTAAGAGCACTGGCTGCTCATCTAGAAGACCCAGGTTTGACTCCCAGCACCCAAAAGGCAGTCTGTAACTCCTGTCCCAGAAGATTAGCCACCTTCTTCTGCCCTCCTTGGGCCCTGCATACATGTGTGCACAGACATAGAACACCCATACACATAAAATAATAATAAAACTAAAAATAAAATTAAAAGGAAGACAATTAGGAACTTCCAGAAAGGCCAGGAGTGTGGCTCACACCTATAGCTCTAGTATTCGGGAGACTGAAGCAGGAGGATTGCCACTGGTTGAAAGGCAGATCCGGTCAGAGATCCTGCCTCCCAGCCTTTCAAGAGAGGAATAATAGGGCTGGCAAGATGGCTCGGCAGGAAAAGGTACTGGCTGCCAAGTTCAAATCCTGGGACCTACATGGTGGGAGGAGAGAACCAAGTCCAGAGAGTCCTCTGATCTCTTTGTGTACATGGTAGTATCTATGTGTACACACACACACACACAAACACACACACACACACACACACACACACACACACACACAGCACAATAAATAAATCAATATGATTTTAAAAACACAAATTATTTAGGACACATATATATTATCTAATAACATAAATACTACTCATTTGTCTTATTCATTTTGTCTGGTGTTTGTGCTGCTGGGGATTGAATCCAGTATTGGTGCTAGGCACCAAGGCCAGCCTGGTCTACAGAGTGAGTTCTAGGATAACCAGGGCTACACAGAGAAACCCTGTCTCAAAAAACATTGGAATGATGAAACAGAATGTGGAACCTGGGGAGATGGCCGGTCGGAAAAGTGCTTGCCACAAAAGCATGAGGACCCAAGTTGAGAGTCCCTAGCACCCAGTGTTAAATCTAGGCATGGCGGTGTGCACCTGTACCCTCAGCTCTGGGGAAGGCATACGCAGGAAATCCCCAGAGCTCATTAGCCAGCCATTGTAGCCCTGTCAGTGAACTCCAGGTTCAGTGAGAAACCTTGTTTCAAAAAAGGGTGGAGGGCGACTTCTGGCCTTCACACACATGCATGTGCACATACATAGACATGTGTACCTATCCACCACAGATGAAAACACACACACACACACACACACACACACACGCTCACTCACATGCACAAAATGGAATGTGAATGTAATATTAAATAATAGAAAAGACTGAACTAGCATGTTCTGTAAAGATGAGCCTGTCCCACATTTGTGCTTTGCGATAGGATGGTTACTAAGCACGTGAGGAAGTTGCAAACTTAAGATACTGAACTGGTACAAGTGAAGTTTTTCTCTTTGATTTATATGAAAGTGAACTCATGGCTGGTGGCTTCCACAGCTGGTTGCTTTAGCAGATGACAAGTGGGGGGGGGTGGCTGAAGGGAAGGGAGGCTGGCGGAATGGAAGTCACAAGGTATTGCTCGTGGTTGACAGAAGGAGAATATAGGATTATATCCTGTGCATTGACAGGAGTAACTGACAGAGGAACCCAAACTAGGAACCTGACCGCACTGGGAGGAAAGAGAAGTTGGTGGGGACGGTAACAAATAAGATGAGTCCTCCACGATCCAGCGAAGGAACTCCATAGAGAACATTTTCTATCAAAGGAAGTCTCTGAGCCTGTTACTCAAATACGGAAGGACCACCAAGGAGAAACCGTTGCGGAGGAGTGTTTACCTTGGTGAATACCAAGGAGAAACGGTTTACCACTGGAAAAGGAAGGAGTAGGAGGATGACCGGGCTTTTTATATAAACCCTTCTGCACAGTTTGATTTCTGCTTAAACACTTTGTATTTATTACTGTGTGTTTGCGTGTACATGCATGGTAGCGGGGCACATGTGTCAGAGGACAACTTTGTGTAGTCCATCCTCTCCTTTCTACTTTTATGAGGACTCCAGCAATCAGACCGAGGCTGCTGGACTTACGCAGCAAGTACTTTTTACCGGCTGAGCCATCACACAAGCCCCTATTTAATTTTTTAATATTTATTCATGTATATGAGTGTTTTGTCTGCATGTGTGCATACAAACAATAACACACACACACACACACACACACACACACACACACACACGTGCACACACCACTGAAGAGGGCTCGGGAGCTAGGTCAGTCAGTGAAGTGCTTACCATGCAAACGTAAGGACTAGAATTCAGTCCCCTAAACCCATATAATCAACCTCCGTGCTCAGGAAGCAAAGACAGCCAGATCTACTGGACTCTACTTGGCAAGCTTCAGGCCAATGGGAGAGGCCATCTCCTCCACCACCACCTCCCCTTCTCCCTCTTCCCTTCTCTCTGTCTCCCCCTCCGCCCCATCCGTCCATCAGCGAGAAGGACCACCAGTGGCAGAGGCTCCAGCAGCTGTCGGCTGCGGCCCCCGGACACTGCGTGGGCTGCAACAAGGTCTTCAGGCGTCTGTCCCGGCGGTATCCTTGCAGGTAATGGGGAAGGCCCAGGGCCTGGGACCATCCGCAGACCCTGGTCTGCCCAGGGAAGGAAGGACCAAGGGAAGGGACATGCCTGGATGCCTGGTTTTGTTTGATTTGTTTGGGTGTTAAGAACTTTCTTTTTTAACATTTATTTCAGTGTGTGTGTGTGTGTGTGTGTGTGTGTGTGTGTGTGTGTGTGTTTGCATGCACACATGTGCCTCAGCAGCACATGTGTGGAAGTCAGAGAACAGCTCGAAGAAGTTGGTCCTCTCCTACCATGTGGGTTCCAGAGATCCAACTCAGGTCATCCCGTTCAGTAGCAAGTGCCTTTACCCACCGAGCCATCTCATCAGCCGTGGTTTAGTTGGTTATTTTGAGACAGGGTCTCATGATGTACCCCAGGCTGGCCTGTAACTCATTATGTGACCCAGGAGGAACTCAAACTTATGATCTTCCTGACTCAATCACTCCTGCACAATGACATTACAGACGTTCACCGTCGTGCTGGGGCAATGGGAAATGGGTGTTTATAAAGAGTCACTTGAGCCTGTCCACATGGGTCACCCCATCTGGCTACTGCTGCTAAGCAGACTCCTGAAAGGGAACAGTGGGCAGGGCCACAAAGGAGGGAAGGTCCTAGAAGATGAGGCCAGTAACCTCCCAGAATGCCTTGCTGGGCTTCTGTCTAGGGAGAGGGTCCCTGCATCTCTGTGCAAGAAGAACGCCCACCCCCTCCACTGACTTCATGGGAAGGATGAGCAGGAGGAGGAGACCAACCATCAGGAGATAGATGCTCTGGAGTCAGATATCAACACAGCCTGTGGGAAAAGGGAAGCATCCTGAGCTAGCCAAAGGCTGCCCTGGCAGACCAGGAGGACCGGCAGGTGCTCCCCTAGAAGCCAGCCCAGGCTTCCCTGTCTCTGCTCCCCAGGCTCTGCGGAAGCTTTGTTTGCCATGCCTGCTCCGTAGACTATAAGAAGAGAGAACAGCGCTGCCCGGCCTGTGCCCAGCGGGAGGAAATCCAGGTCACCTGACCAAGATCGCAAGAGGAGCCTAAGATCTCCCCCCACCTCCCTGCCCCCCGCAGCTCCCTCCCTCCCTCCCTGAAGTCTGACCACTCTTTTCTTCTGGAAGCTGGAGAGCTGAGGCACCAGCACTGATTGTGAGGGGTAAAGGGAACAGCTGGCAGGCTGAAAAGAAGCCTAGCCCCTGTGGAAGGGGCTGAGTGGAACATGCCTCAGCTCTAGAAGCTTTGTGTCCGATGTGAGGAAGGCAGGCTATGAACTCTCTGTAAAGTCCCTTGAGGCACGATGAGTTCGTGACCATGAATAAGAACAGCCCAGGGCCCAGCTGTTTCCTAGCTGCGCTCCTCTCCCCCACCACCGGCAGGAAGTGAACCCAAATACACAGGGCTCTTCAGTCTTCCTTTCCAGTCTACTTCAGGGATCATTGGTTTGTTTCATTTCTCACAGATTTACTGGGGTGCTATTGACGTATAATAAACACTGCATAAATTTGATGAGTTTTTACTTTAATATACATCTGTGAGGCCATCTCCATACACAGGCATCAGCTCCAAAACTGCCTCACCCTCCCTCAACGCCTGCCTTCTCCGTGCCGAGGCAACCACCGACCCTGCCTCACATCACCAGGAAGCCCATGCCCTTTCTAGAAATTTGCAGAAATGAAATTGCACAGTTCATGTTTCATGGCTGCCTCCACTCGGCATAATTGGTTTGAGATTTGTGTCAAGTGTTGCATGTACCTCTAGTTCTTTCCTACAAAGTGTGTGTGTGTGTGTGTGTGTGTGTGTGTGTGTGTGTGTGTGTGTGTGTAATGCATGCAGCATTCATGATTCATGTGGAGGCCAGAGGACAGCTTGTTGGAGATGTCTTTTCCCTCCTGTCACGTGGGTCCCAAAAATTAAACTTACATCATCAGGTTTAGCAGGAAGTGTCTTTACTCTCTGAACCATACCGCCAGCCTTGGTGGTTCTTTTCTATTATCCCACTGTCAGAATTTATTGACACATCTACCTGTTGCTTCAGATTTGAGTGGTTTCCAGTGGGCAGTTATTACCTGGAGGCTCCTGTGAGCTTCGTGCACAGTCATTGGTAGATCCACACCTTTATTTCTCCTAGCAGAATACCCAGGGATGAGATACCTGGCACCTGAGGCATGTAGAGGTGAAATGCACCTGGAGGCGCTCAGGTCGTAGTAAGTTTAACTTTCAAAAAGCTGATAAACTAACAGTCGTCTCTCTCGGTATCTTCAGGGAATTGGCTTTAAGAATTCCTTGCAGGGTGGTGGCGCACGCCTTTAATTCCAGGGCTCAGGAGGCAGAGCCAGGTGAATCTCTGTGAGTTCGAGGCCAGCCTGTCTTGAAAAACAAAACAAAACAAACAAATAAAAAAAAAACAGAATCCCTTGCAGGTATCAAAATCTCTGCAGGTAGCAATCTCCCAGACACTCAAGTCCCATATATATATATATATATATATATATATATATATATATATATATATATATATATATATATATATATATGAATATGAAATCTCCAATGCACAGCATCACACATACTTTAAACCAATTCCAGATTACTTACCGAAAGTGCCTAAGATGGTATAAATGCTAATGTAAACAGTGTTCTACTGTGATGTGTAGGAAACGATGACAAGAAAAAGTCTGAACATCTCCAGTATAGACATAATTTTTCAAATATATGTTCAACCTGCAGTCAGTTGAATCTGTAAATGCAGAAACTATGAACGCAGACCCTACGGGGAGGGGGAGGGGGAGGGGGAGGGGGAGGGGGGAGGTGTCCTGTATATTCCCAAGAAGTTTGTATTGTCCTATCCCACCAGCTACATGTGAGAATCCCAACTGCTCTCCAGGGCATCTGGGTTTGGTGGGCAGAAGAGGTATAGATATGGGGCTGTCTGTCCTTCCCTTTCAATTGTTATGGTGACTTGATGGCTTCCACACTGTGAGTACCCGGAAGGAGGGGCTCAGTCCTGGTGACTCAGCATTGGCACTCACTTAGTTGGACGCTATGATAAAGACAGTAGATGAGTTGATCTTGAGTAACAGCGTTGTCCCCGGAAGTCTCCGAGAAAGCTTATGCAAACTGTGTTGTTCATTCACTAGGTACTAATTGTGGTACTTCTGAGAAACCTATTACAGAAGAAATGCGGACTCACTCTCTAACGAGGCAAGTAGCTGCCCTCCCCAGCTGCTAGAGAACACTACGAACTCTAGACTGGCATCCACACTGTCCCGATCCCCTCTGCCGGAGCCTCTGCAATGCTTGGGCAATGCTGTGGCTCTGACCAGAACCTGGAGACAGCCTCTGAGGGGCTTGGCTGCCTAGCATTGCAGCCTGTTGCCTTTGTGTGGAGTAAGAGTTTAGCAACCGGAGCTTCTGCCCCGGTGCTCTGGGAAGTACGTGCCCTCAGTACGTGTCCTCAGCAAACGCAGTCACAAAGGGATGGACGGAGGAGGCGCCCCCCAAACAACGGAGGTACTAGAATCATCCTCAAAGAGTGCTGTCCTTTCTGGGGATTGGCCGGACGCATGTAGTTTTATCAGAGCAGAGTCTTTAACCTCTTGGCAGGAATTCCAGCATGGATTTTGGCCTTCCTCGTAAGCAGATGGAAGTTGGAGTAACGGTAGAAGCCGGTTTTTAAGAGAACGGGAGACTATCTAGAAAAGAACTCTCTAGGAAGGATTCGAAGGCAAGGAATGGGGAGGGAGATTGAGCCTGAGCTCCCTTGTTTGGGCAAAGGGAGAACAATGCTGAGTTCCGGCCTCCAGGTCAGCACCGTTTCTGAACAGCCCACCCATCTCTTCAGCAAACGAGATGAGGAGAAACTAGAACGTTTTCCTGGACTTTGGGGACCCCTCAAAGGAGAGTTCCACAGTGGTCACAACAGACCACCCCGAGAGCCTGGCCTTGCAAGGATGGCAGTCCTCCAGCACTGGCTTTAAGGACCCTGCCCAGCCACACCCACAGGGGCACACGGGAGACACCTCCAGGGAGTCCTCCCAGATAGCTGAGCTGCCCTCTACAGGGGCCAGAGCCACAGTGTCTGAGCTGACGAGGGCAGCATTGCCACTTCTGATGGGACGTCATTTGTGCTGCCAGGCTGGAGAGGCTCTGAGAGGTTTGGATCACATCGC
>NC_081429.1:37418656-37431156 GCF_949786415.1 Peromyscus eremicus | reverse complement strand
CACTGCCCGGCTTAGCTACTTTTTTAGAGAGCTAAATGGGCTATAGCTACAATTCTGGGCAGAGAAGACTTGGAACAACCCAGTGTCTTCCAGGAGAATGCTAAGGTCCAGAGACAGATGATGCTCTTGCCTTGACCCTCAAGAGCAGGACCAAGATTAGAGCTCTTTTTAAAAAAACAGAACAAAATAAAACTTTGATACAGGATCTCATGTAGCCCAGCCTAGGGTACATAGAAGAAGAAGAAGAAGAAGAAGAAGAAGAAGAAGAAGAAGAAGAAGAAGAAGAAGAAGAAGAAGAAGAAGAAGAAGAAGAAAAAAAAAAGCAGAAGTGGGTAATTGAGAAATGTCCAATCTGGGCCCCTTTTCTACACCAACGGTGTTTGATTGTCTGTGACAAAGCAGTACCTATGCATCTAGGAAACCTGAGGCTGGCTGAGGCTGGGATCCTGCTCCTTGTGGCATTTGACAAAAGGGCATTTAAAGAGCCAATTTTAAAATCCCTTTAAAAATGTTGACAGCCCGGCTCAGCTGTGTCCCTCTAGGTGAGTTGCTTCACCTCCGGGGACTTGGTTTCCTCATCCAGAACGTGCCAACTGCGTAGACTCATGTGAGGACGGAAAGATAAATAAATGGTGAAAAGGCCTTTGCCTGTGAGGCTGCAAGCCAGTCAGCCATCCAGATTACAACTAATACGGCTACTGTTATGCGGGTCAGAGCATGTGAAGGTGCTCACGGGACTCAGCCCTGAAAACTAGGTAGGCTTGCTACTCTTCCTGACCTTGACTGAGGATGGGATGGGAGAAAATAATCATCTGTAGATACACTATCTCGAGTCTAAGAATCACAGTACGAGCTAGCGCTGCATTGTATGTGCATATATGCATGTTCGTGAATGTATGTGCGGGTACATGTGTGTATGTGTGTGTGTATGTGTGCCACACACATCTGCCACTCAACCCATGGGTAACCATCCTTTCTATACCAGGTTTTAGCACCCACTGGCCCGGTATCATTTCATTCTTCCCCAGCAGGGGAAAGAAACCAGACTCATACTAAGGAGTGTTTCCTGAAGCTGGACACAAAGACTGTTTCCCTAGGGTAGACCACTTCAGTGAATGTGCCCAGTGTGTGTGTTCTAGACTCTGGGGTACAGGCTAACGAGAGGTGGTGGAACTCCAACACTGCCCCCTGGGAAGGCTTGGAGGGGAGCAGATGATAGATGTCCATGACTCTACATTTAGTAATCCTTTCATTTGTAATCACTACTAGTAAAGGGGACAAGATACATCCCTGGTGTCAAGTTTTCAAAATGTGTCAGTGGTAGCAAGCTTTCTTTTGGGCCACCAACCAGCTCCCCAATCATGACCCCGAGACATTATTAGTTATGAATGCTCGGCCTTAACTTATGCTTGTCCCATGAGCTCTTATAACTTAATTTAACCTGTTTCTCTTCATCTGTGTTTTTGCCTCAGGGCTTTTTACCTTTCAAAGGAAATAGAAATTCTGTATGTCCTACTCCATGTCTGTCTGTCTGGCAGCTGCCTGACTGGCTGGCCCCAGGCACCTCCCTCTCTTTCTCCCTCTCCCCCTCCTCTCTTTCAAGCCTATATTCCTCTTCCTATTTATTCTCTCTGCCCACCAGCCCTGCCTATCCCTCTAACTATTGGCCATTCAGCTTTTTGTTAGACCCATCAGGTGCCTTAGGCAGGCAAAGCAACACATCTTTACAATGTTACATCTTTACTTTGTTAAACAAATGCAGCATCAACAAAAGTAACACACCTTTACATAGTTAAAGTAATATTCCACAATAGTCAATACTGGGTTGAGATTTTTCACTTATCAAAGGGCTGATTCAAAGGAGAGGGTGTTGGCTCCCAGGGTGGGTCAGCAATGCCATGAAGCTGACATCCTCAACTCGCTGCCAAGAAAGCACAGCAACAGCCAGAACTGGGCCCATGGTCAGCACGGGTGACTGGGAGAAAAGCAAAAGATAAGGAAGGAAGGTTTGGGGGCCATGTCTGATGATGCTGCTCAGAGGCACACAGCAAGCAGGAAGAGTCTGGGTGCTTTTGAAGAGTTTGGGGGAGAGAGAAGACAAGCAGCATCCAGTCCAGGGAGGAGAGTGGCCGAAAGTGCCAGGACCTCAGTGTCCAGCTCTGCTGCCTGGTTGAACTGCCCCGCCTAAACCAGAAAGAGAAACAGCACGGCTCTACGGCAAGGTAGACCGACCTGCTTGGGGCGGCTGGAGTACGGAGAGTCGAACCCCAGCGGCAGGAGCCAGTGGCTTTGAGATCATAGCAAAGAGGAGGGAAGTGTGGTCCCTAGCAAACCCCTTCCTGTATCTGGGCCTGTTTCCTCCCCAGCTGAAACCTGGAAAGACGGGCTAGAAAACCTCATTGGGTCACTTCCCAAAATGAACTCTCTAAATCCCTAAGATGACTCCATCTGTGGGCCCGACTGGGAATTAATATTCAAAACATCAGACACATCCCACACCCTCAGGAGTTCCTCCCCTGCTTGAGCAATCGAATCCACTCCTCACTTCCTCTAGAGAGTTCTTACTACCATTGCCCTTCATAGGTCATAGCTGCCTAGCCTAGGTGTCCCAGGGGTGAAAAGCTAGCATTCTGGTGGACCTGGAACACCTCATACACTATCATGAATTTCCCTCTTTGTCCCTCTAAACCTAACCTGACCCTGGGGTATGCCCCCCTCCCTGGCTGGACCCCCTAAACATCAGGCCTCCTTACTATATAGGAAGAACTCCTGACCTCCTTCCTGTCCCCTCCAAAAACTACTTAGAACTCCTTGCAGCCCAATCCCTACCTACAGTCTTCTCCAGCCTGCCTGCCATCTTTGCCTGGGCTACAGTTGGGTCTGGAGATGCACCAGGCACTGAGGACTGCCACGCCCCTGCAGCATTTACGAACTTTTTCTGAAGAGAATGAGGATTGGAGTTGTGGTAAAATGCCTGGTTTCTCTGTCCCTGAAAAGGTTAGCTGAAATGTTTGGGGTCTGAAAAACTCCCACATGCTTGAGCTTTTTCATGACCTCACTAATTCATCCCACCCAGGGAGCTTCTGGGCTAATGTAAGCCGGCACTTCCTTTCAATCCAGGGGCGCCTACAGCATCTTGGAGACCGTGACAGGGCACTCAATTGATGCCTGGTTTTACCATTCCAGCAATAACTATGTCGTTAATTTGCAACCTTAGAGGTAAAAAAAAATATGGCGATGCCCAAGTTCCCAAGCAATAAGAGAGGGGCTGTGCCCACCTTGACTGAAAAATAATTTAAGAGCTTAGATAGATGGGGTGGTAGCTCTGTGGTAGAATGTGCGCTTAGCAATGCAGGGCCAGCCCTCGGGAGGAATGGTAAAGCAAAATGCTTAACCAACGAACATACCTAACGTAAGAGGTATGAGCTTCCAACGATAAACGAAAGACAGTAAGTGGAGTTGATGGACTAATGACATGTAAGCAGAGTTGTGGAGTCGTAATTCGGCAGCACCAGGACAGCCCCGTCCATGATCACAGGCTGGTTACTGAGCCTCTCCGGGCCTCATCTCCCCCCCCTCCCACACCCCCAGCAAACAGGGGCTAATCATACCACTGGTGGTGAGCAAGGGAAATCTTGCACAAAGCAGATCTCAACGGTCATCCTCCATCCTTCCCTTTGTCCCTTCAGCCGCTAACGCATCCCTTGTAGAGATTAGTGCATTAAGACACAAACAGCAACCCTGTCCCTTTGCCCATGGCTGTGTATTGCTAATCCCTCTTGGTCCTCTCCTCGGAGTGTCTGCCTTCCATGTTGGCCTTCTTGGTATCCTTATGGAACACTGAGCCTGCCCTTGCTGGCCTGGGAGTTGGAGCTACTCACAGCCCTGCATTTTACCTGGGTTCCAATATCTACCTACCTACCAAACAGGTGGTCAAGCCTGGGGAACAAGCACTTTTACCCAATAAGCCACTTCCCCAGCCTTATTGTTTGGGTTTTGATTTCTGTTGTTGTTATTGTTGTTTTGTTTTGGACAGGGTCTTATATAGTCCAGGCTAGATTTGAACTTACTTTGTAGCCAAAGATGGCTTTAAAAATCCTGATTTTCCTTCCTTTACCTCCAGTATGCTGAGTGCTGGGAATACAGGCATGTGCCATCACACGGTTTATTTAGTCTATTCTTCAGTTCTGGGAATCCAACCTAGGCCTATGTGCGTGCCAGGCAAGCATTCTATCATTCCATCAACCGAGCTCCACCTCCAGCCCATATTTGTTCTTCTTTTTTAAATTGATTTTTTAAAATGTTTTATGTGTATGGGTGTTTCAACTGCAAGTATGTCTGTGTACCATATGCATGCATGGTCCCTGAGGAGGCCAGATAGATCATCTGATCCCTTGGATTTGGAGTTACAGGTGGTTGTTGACTCTCAGGTGGGGGCTGAAAACCAAACCTGAGTCCTCTGCAAGGGCAGCCAGTGCTCTTAACCACTGAGCCGCCTCTCCACCCCCGTTTTTTTTTGTTTTTCCTATTATTATTGCTTTAATATTTTTATTTATTTTGTAAGACTGTGTGCTCTCCAATTAACCTTTTTATTTTTAATGTTTTATTGACATATTTTAGTTATGCATAATAATGAGTTTAGTTACAACTTTTTCACACATGTATGTAATGTATTTGTACATCCTTGGATACACAGCAACTTTGAGCCCAACCAAGACCCTACTTCAAGAAGAAAAAAAAAATGTCTTGGCCGGGCGGTGGTAGCACACGCCTTTAATCCCAGCACTCGGGAGGCAGAGCCAGGCGGATCTCTGTGAGTTTGAGGCCAGCCTGGGCTACCAAGTGAGTTCCAGGAAAGGCGCAAAGCTACACAGAGAAACCCTGTCTCGAAAAAAAAAAAAAAAAAAAGTCTTGAAGAGAACTGTAGTTGCTTTTTTTTGTTTTTTGGGGTTTTTTTTGTTTGGGTTTTGTGTGTGTGTGTGTGTGTGTGTGTGTGTGTGTGTGTGTGTGTGTGTGTTGTTTTTTTCTTTTTTTTCGAGACAGGGTTTCTCTGTGTAGTTTTGGTGCCTGTCCTGGATCTCACTCTGTAGACCAGGCTGGCCTCGAATTTACCGAGATCTGCCTGGCTTTGCCTCCCGAGTGCTGGGAATTAAAGGCATGCACCACCACCGCCTGGCTGAGAACTGTAGTCTTTATCCCCACTCCAAAAAATAAAAAATAAGTAATAAATAATGTCTACTATTTTGTCTCAAATGCTTACTGCTATCACTTTCAAATTTGAAGGAAAAAAAGGTCTTCTTTGTAATAGGCAAGCCAATGCAATGAATCGTGACATCCCAGTTCCTTGGGTGGATAGGCAAGAATCAGGGTGACTTTGCTGCGTGTTATAACCATCATCTCTCCTCTGTTGACAGGATTAAGTTTACCTCAAAAATGGGAGAAATCATGGTGGATAACTTCAACCTTGAAGAATTCTTCAGTGGAGATATTGATAGTTTCAATTATAGCTCTAACCTGCCGCCCATTCCACCAAATGCTGCCCCATGCCACCCCGAAAACCTAGAAATCAACAGATACGCTGTGGTTGTAATATATGTCCTGGTAACCCTGCTGAGCCTTCTGGGAAACTCCCTGGTGATGTTGGTCATCTTATACAACCGGAGCACCTGCTCTGTCACTGATGTCTACCTGCTGAACCTAGCCATTGCCGACCTGTTCTTTGCCCTGACCTTGCCTGTCTGGGCTGCGTCCAAGGTAAAGGGCTGGACTTTTGGCCCAGCCATGTGCAAGATATTCTCATTCCTGAAGGAAGTTACCTTCTACAGTAGTGTCCTGCTACTAGCCTGCATCAGCATGGACCGCTACCTGGCGATCGTCCATGCCACAAGCACACTGATCCAGAAGAGACACTTGGTCAAGTTTGTGTGCATAGCCATGTGGGTACTGTCAGTATTTGTGTCCCTGCCCATCTTAATTCTTCGTAATACCGTTAAGGCAAACTCTTTAACCCTAGTCTGCTATGAGGACATAGGTAACAACACAGCCAAGTGGAGGGTGGTATTGCGCTTCCTGCCTCAGACCTTCGGCTTCCTCCTGCCACTGCTGATCATGCTGTTCTGCTACGGGTTCACACTGCGCACGCTCTTTAAGGCCCACATGGGGCAGAAGCACCGGGCCATGCGGGTTATCTTTGCTGTGGTGCTTGTCTTCCTGCTCTGCTGGCTGCCCTACAACCTGGTCCTGTTTGCAGACACCCTCATGAGGACCAAACAGATCCAGGAGACCTGTCAGCGCCGCAATGACATTGACAGGGCCTTGAATGCTACCGAGATCCTTGGCTTCCTCCACAGCTGCCTTAACCCCATCATCTATGCGTTTATTGGCCAGAAGTTTCGCTATGGACTCCTCAAGATCATGGCTACTCATGGCCTTGTCAGCAAGGAGTTCTTAGCCAAGGAGGGCAGGCCTTCTTTTGTTGGCTCGTCTTCGGGGAACACCTCCACTACCCTCTAAGACTGTCTACCTAAACTGTGGCCCCTCGGGGTTCCTTCTTGTCCTCCAGCATGGCTCATGTCCCCAGACTCTGGTATCTGAATTGATGCAGTCCACACACATACAGTTACAAGGGGACAGAGGCCATATTCTTACCAGACCCCCCATTGCAGAGGTAGGTTTAGCACCCCTACCCTGGCTGTTCATTCCCTTCCATATTGGTATGACTACTGGTAGAGTTGGTCCAACCTAACGCTGGACCCCAAACACTCTTTTCTAAGAAGCGCAAATTAAAATTATAGTGAGATACTTTCTCCTACCCATCAGAATCCTTATCAGTAAAAGGAAGAGGAAGAGGAGGAGGAGAGAAAACAGCAAGTATCATCAAGGAAGTAGAGAAAGGGAAAGTTTCCAACTTACTGGTAAACCTGAATGAACCATAGCCCATACACAGTGGAACACAGCATATCATTCTCCTTAAAACATTAAATATAGAACTACCACGTAATCCAGCAAGTCCACCGCTAAGTAGGTACCCAAAAGAATTGGAAGCAAGGGCTCAGACATTTGTAGGCTGATGCTAACAGCAGCATGAGTCCTAAGAGTCAAAGGTCAAAACAACTAAAATGATGGCCGACGAATGAATGGGTAAGTTATGCATGGTCTGTGCACACCACAGGAGACCATCCCACAATGAGAAGGAATAAGAAGCTGATCCATGGGGTTGGGGATTTAGCTCAGTGGTAGAGCGCTTGCCTAGCAAGCACAAGGCCCTGGGTTCGGTCCTCAGCTCCGAGGGGGGGGGGGTATGAGGAAGCTAACCCATGTTGCCACATGAGTGAGCCTTGAAAGTGTGCTTCCAAGTGACAGAAGCAAGACCCCCAAGACAAACCTTGCATGTTTACATGTAGGAAGTACCAAGAATAACCAGATAATGGTGACTAGAGGCTGGATGGCGGAGGGGGCGGGGGGGGCGTCGGTGTCTGATGACACAGCCCTAATTTAGAATGATGGAAGAGTCCTGAAGGTGGACCCTGATTACTGGGCAATAGTGTGAAAGTGCTCCTTGCCATTGCATTAAAAAAGTTAAAATGAGGGCTCAATATTGTTCACTTGTGGAGTGCTTACTTAACAGTTCTGAGAACTCAGACTCGAACCTTAGCACCCCAAAAAATGAAAAACAAAAGCTAAAATGGTAATTTTTGTTATGTATGTTTTACCTCAGTTTGTCAAAAAAAGTCTAAGTCTAAAAAGGTACTATAGCCACTGAACCAATGCAGAACTATCTACCTTTAATTTCTTGTAAAGTGTGATCATTAAATGTCTTTTTAAAACTATATAAACCACTGTAGTTGGGTATTTACTTCAGTACTTCCAAGCAGAAGCTGAACAACAGTGAGCAAAGCCTCTCTCTCTCTCTCTCTCTCTCTCTCTCTCTCTCTCTCTCTCTCTCTCTCTCTCTCTCTCTGTGTGTGTGTGTGTGTGTGTGTGTGTGTGTGTGTGTGTGTGTGTGTGAGAGAGAGAGAGAGAGAGAGAGAGAGAGAGAGAGAGAGAGAGAGAGAGAGAGAGATTACACATGTGTAGGTCAGAATCTGTTCTCCTTCCACCATCTGGCTCCTGGGGATCAAACTCAGGTCATCAGCCTTGGTCATCAGCCTTGGTGGCAAGGGTCCTTACTGGCTTAGCCATCTCACTGTCCCTGAGTGACAGGATGAAGACAGAGCCCTGCCTGTCTGCCCCTTCACGCCCAGCCCAAGCTTCCTTTGGCTGAACATGGATCACTGGGGGAATGTGTGCTGGATTCCTCCAGTGTTCCAGGTCCTCGGATGGGACAGCCCTCGAAAGCATCAGGAAGAGGCTTAGGAGACGCAGAGGGTCAGAAGTTCACCGGCTCAGCGCCTGGGAGAAGTAGGGGGACCAGGAGACCACAGGAGCTTCAACAGGTCTCACTGAGAGTTCTCCTCCCCTTTCCAACACCCACCCTCATTCAAGGTGTGACAAGCAGGCACTAGTTCAGAGTGGAGAGAAGGGATTTGTAAGCTGTCAGAGGAGACAAGGGGCTTGAATCATTCTTGTTTTAGGCAGGGAGGGGTAAATTTGAGCTTGGGTTGGGTTGGGTTTTGAAATAGTCTCACATATCCCAGGTTGGGCTGAAACTCCCTATATGACTAGGAGTGAACTTCATCAAAAGATTCTCTGCCTCCACCTCCCAAGTGCTAGAATTACAGATGTGCATCACCGTGCCTGTCTTATATGGTGTTGGGGTTGAACCCAGACTTGGTACGTGCTTAGCAAACACACTATCAACTGAGCTATATCCCCAGCCCTGAATCACTCTTTCATCAATATACATTGACTGACAGATCTTCTAGGGGACTGGGGATACAGCAATGCCCCAAACAAACAGGGTTTGTCTCTGAAGGGTCTTTGTCGGGGACAGTCCCTGTCTCTGAGCAGCCTGCTGTGGGCATAGGAAAGCAAGAGAGACTGAAGTTCAGCAAGATTAAGCAGGAGGGCAGAATGAGGCTCCAGAGGAGCCAGCGTTCACGTCACAGTTCATGAAATGTTCAGCCAATAGTTAATAAGTCAGTATCACAGTTCCTGTTCCATGCCCAATTCAATGCCAGGCCCTGCGCTGAACTCAGAATCAGGAACAAGTGTGACTCAGCTGCGCCTCTGACTCAGCAGGATGGAAATGCTGAAGAACATGTATGGTTGCCAGAGGTGACTGGTGGTGTTCTGCCTGAGCACAGTGCCTGGCCAGATGGCTCCTCAAGGTGACTGTCAGAGAGCGGAGGCCAAGTTAAGGCTCACCTGTGTTCCAGGTCTCTGCTCTCTGCTCCCCGCAGCAAGGCCTGGGAATGCCATTATGCACAGAAAATGGGAGGATACAAACACCCAGCGCAAAAGAAGCTGAGGTTGAATCGCGCTGATGCGAGTGTTGCCCTCCACCCCCACCTCGTATGAACAGTCTTGGCACAAATCCTTCACCAGTCAGAGCATCACAGGAGAAGGGCAAATCCAGAGCTGCCTTTGAGTTGCTAATTCTTCTCTTCCTCGCCTCATTCTGGGCCTCAGCTGTCTAAGGGCCCAGTCCCTCTCCACTTGGATCTGTCTCAACGGAACCCGCTTTTTCCGGCTTCTGAACTATGTCCCTCTACTCACAATAACACGCTCTGTCCTGCTCCTGATCAATGAATGTCCCTCTGAGCTGATGATGCCTCTCCACATACATTCCCAGGCTCTGAGGGATGGGCTTCCTTTACTCAGCAAATCAAGACAGCTTCCAGTCTCCTGATGTAAACCAGGCCAGTCTTGAACTTACCATCTTACCTCAGCCTCTTGAGCGCTGGGATAGCAGGTGTGCACTTCCACACCTGGTTGATGGCCGACAGTTTCTATTTTAATACACACACTCTTTAATCCAGGAATCGCACTTCTAGAACCCTGTCCGACCGACAGTCATGCTCACACAGCTTCCATGGAGAGGATTTGTCACAGCATCATGTGTAAAAGACAAAGCTTGGACACAACCGAAATATCCATTACTAGGGACATGGTTAGAAAAACTATGAAAGTGTATCCACACTGTGGGATGTCTTGAATGTGGTGGCTCATGAACAAGACTGAAAGGAACATACCTAACAGTCCTAACACTCCGGAATTTCAGGCCCTCTTGACCTACATAGTGAGTTCTAGGTCAGCGTGAGGTTGGGGGAGGGTATGCTAAGTGAGTTCTAGGTCAGCCTGGGGTTGGGGGAGGGTATGCTAAGTGAAAGGCTCTAGAACAGAAGATAACCTACTATGTGATTCTTTTAAAGAAAATGTCCAGAGAAGGCAAATCTATGGAACAGAAAATATATGGGTTGTCTGCCCGTGACAGGAGGCAGATACCGGAACAGGATTGACCGCAAACATGAGTAAGGAGTCTTTTTTCTTCATTTTTGTGGTGCCGAGAATCAAACCGATTTTAATTACTTTCCTGGTGCTAAAATGCCCTGCATGAGGTTTGATGGCACAGTCCACCGTGATGTGGGCGTGGACAGTAGGAACTTGAAGGAGTTGGTCACTTTGTATCCACAGTCCAGGAAGCCAAGACCAATGAATGCTCCTGTTCAGCTGGCTTTCTCCTTCCTGTGAGGTGGACAACCCAAGCCCAAGGACTGGCTCAGCCAACTTTCATGCTGAGTCTTCCCATCTCAATTAACCCCAATCAACACAATCTTTACAGCATGCCCAGAGGCTGGTCTCCTCGAGGCTCTAGGTCCCCGTAAAGTTGACGGTATCAACATCACAGGTTAATCACCCATCACAGTGGGTAAAAAGCACTGGCTCGCAAACCTGCTGACCTGAGATGTATCCCCAGAGCCTGCACAGTGGAAGGAGAGAACTAACTGCTGCAAGTTGTTCTCTGACCTCCACATGTTCAAGACAACATACCAACCGTGCACTCGTGGGTGTGCACACAGACACAAAATAAATAGATGAGTAAAAAATGTAATAAAAAGGGCCCTGGAACTCTAGAATCTAGACTCAAGTTTAAACTCAGGGGCCAAAAGCAGTGGAGAGAAGAAGTGCTGTTGCTGAAATTCCTCTGTAGTCCGACTTTCCTTTGGGCCGTCAGCTCACAAATAACAACACAGAGACTTATTATTAATTATGAAAGTTTAGCCTTAGCTTAGGCTTGTTCTCAACTAGCTCATATAACTTAAATTAACCCATTTACATTAATCTACATTCTGCCCCTGGCTTGGGTTACCTCTCCCCAGTACTGTACATCCACTTGTTCAGCGTCTCGATGGTATCTCTCTTTTTTTCTTCCCAGAGTTCTCTCTCTCCCCGGAAATCCCGCCTAGTCTCTCCTACCTAGCTATTGGCCATTCAGCTCTTTATTACACCCATCACAGCAATACATCTTCACACAGTGTACAAATATCCCACAACATTCCTCCCTGAGGGAGACATAAACAATCTCTACCCCTTCTTCTAGGGTCTCAGTAACAGAGGTAGATTCCATCAAAGTTCACTCTGGGGAAGCAATGAGTTCATTACTTACACAGTCATGGGTGAGGGGTGATGGGTAGGAACATGAGCGACCTTAACGCAGCCACACTGGAAGGTCTACACCCAGCATGGATGAAGATTCCCCTATGACTGTATAGATGAAGCCCCCTCCCCTAGTCCTTCCCTGCCTGTATATTCTAGCCCCTCTCTGAGGCTTTGTTCAATTAGTGCAGAATTGCATACAACTGATTTGGAGGGGACCCACGACCCTCCCATCCACTCCTTCTGTGAAGGAAGGTCAACAGTCAACAAACACAGGTATAATGACCTTTTGCAAAGTGGGCACAGATGATCTGATGACTTGAAGGATATCCATTGCAACAGACAAGAAATGTCCTCTTAGAAAGCATGAGGAGTGATGCTTTCACTGTCGGGGATGTATCCTACACCCTCTCTTGTTCCAAGCTCCAGTCTCTAACACCCCCAACTCCTGCTGGCTCTAGCCAGGGGAAGATGGCCTGGCATTGGCAACTTCCCTGACCACTCCAGCTGCCCAGTGAAGAGCAGCTGTGGAAGGGGGCAGTGGAAAGGAGAAGCAATCATGGCCTCAACTCAAGTCCCTTCCCCCAGCAACTCTGTACAAGACACCTTCCCAGAGAGAAAAGGACGCCGGATACAGTACTGATTTCTCAACAGGGTCTTGCAAAGTGTGATGTCAAATGTGTTCCTCTGGCCATCCTCAGCTGGGCCAGCTTCCCCTCCATAATTGCTCTGTGCCAAGCTGACCCAGTGGCAGGCTGAAGCCTTGGTTCCTACCAGGTGGTCCATCCCAGGTTTGGTCTCTATTCCTCTTTGCCCTCTGCCATTGCCCCCAAATATGTCTTTCTAATTATTTTCTTAACATCCATCTTCCTCCCAAAGTATAAGCCACCCCAAAGATAACTCCATCAGTTTCAGGAGTAAATAAGGGTACAGGTGCAGTCTAGGGAGGTACGAATGACCAA